>NW_028249300.1:0-54699 GCF_964263255.1 Lissotriton vulgaris
AATAAATGAAGGAGTAAATAAATAAATAAATTTGAGGAGCTTACTTGGATTTCATGTGATATGGATTTCATGATATAAAACAAATTATATATATATATATATATTTTTATATATATATATATATATATATCGAGCAAATGCAGTCCCCCGAGCTCCGACCACAGCGACCCAGGAAACCACGCGGATCCAGTAATTATAAGCACAGTTGTTTTATTCAAAAGCTGAACCAAGCAATCTGACGCGTTTCGGGCATCCGCCCTTGCTCACAGACAATCAGAGTTGGTAATGCAGTCGTTTTAAATAGTAATCACTGAGCAGTGAAAAAAAAAAGTGCATTTTTTTCTTATTTTTTCTAGTACACCACGTGATAATAAACAGTGAGGACAAACTACTGGCAAATGGTAGTCTAGTCTGTTTTCCAAACAATATTGTGGAAACAACAGTTCGAAAATTACATTTAACAGGTTAAAATCCAAATGTTAATTAGACAACGATAAATAACCCATGATATAAAGAAATTTTTTAAAAAGATTTAGAAAACTCTTTTTATATACAGTGCATAAAATGCATAATGCCTAAGAATTGTATGTAACCATCATTTGTATATACAGATAGCCCTTGCCAATATTCGATATAGGTAGTGCAAAATAGCATGTTTAAAGTGCAATGTGCATTTTGTTAAAAAAGTATTGGATACTAATATAACAGATGCAATTTAAAAATCAGTAAAGATATTATCGGTTATGTGCAAAATATGCCAAAATGTAAACCATATTGTATTACATCTGTAACTATCAAAGTGCAAACCAGCAAAGTATGTAAACATTGGACTGTAGCAGCAAAATGGTAAAGCATGGGCTATATAGGCATCTAATCATGGGAATATCGTAGTCAAAAAACGGACTGTTGTAAAGACATCTTTTTTGCACGGATCACAGAAAACAACTAATTATGTCTATGTCCTCAAATAAGTGTACCTAAAAGAATAAATTCAGACACCTAAATAATCAATACCCCGTGAAATAATATGTAAATAATACGTGCAACAACCCAACAAGGAGACAAGTTGTGAAACACGTGGAGAGGGGGCGGGGGCATAAATTCAACTGAACCCCACCACCCAAAGTAATGCAAAGCGTAGTGAACAGGGCAGGGCTTGGATTACAGAAACACATGTAGGTCTTCCGTGTTGTTAAGACCATTAGGGGATCTACTATCTAGCTCAAGAATGAAATGAGATTCCATTCTTCTCAGCATCTTTAACCTATCCCCGCCTCTCCTAGGTTTGTCTATTGCGGAGATGACAAAATATGACAGGCACTCCAGATTGTTGTTATGCATTGTCTTGAAGTGCCTGGCTACAGGGTAGGTTGGGTCGTTGTTAACAATGGCACGGAGATGCTGGAGGATCCTAACGTGTACAGGTTGTCGTGTACTGCCGACATACCTGAGTCCACATGTGCAGGTTAAAACATATATGGCAAATTCAGTCTTACAATTATATTGGCCCTTGATTGGAATAGGGTCTGGACTGAATGGCGTGTTATATTGCCAAGTGCTCTTGCCGAATTTACAAGCCCTGCAGGAGGTGCAGCGTATAAAGCCAGATCTAGTTTTTAGCCATTCCTGCTTCTTTCTCAATTCAGGGAATTCATGGCAGACGTGAGATCTGAGGGAGGGCCCCTTCCTAAAAGTGACAATAGGAACTTCTGCTAATTGAGGTTTAAGAACGGGATCTGTAGCAAGGACTGGCCATCTTTTAGAAAGAATAGATTTAATTTGCCTTGCCTGTCTGCTATAGGGTGTGAGGAACCTGGGATTTGTAGTATCCTCATCAGAAGTGCAGGATGTATTAGCACTGCTGTTGGTTTCAAGTAAGGAAGCACGGGATCTAGTCTTAGCTTTGGCCATAGCTGTTGTAAGGACTGATTCCCGATACCCCCTAGCACGAAACCTCGCCAAAGCTTCATTGGTACAAGATACCAAGTCAGATTCCGTACTGCAGATACGCTTAATTCGCAATAGTTCACCTAATGGAATGTTGTCAACCACATGGCGCGGATGTGCACTGCTGGCGTGCAAGATGCTATTGCCAGCAGTACTTTTTCGATGTAATTTAGTGGTAATCCGGCCATTGTGGATTTGGATTTTAACATCCAGGAATTCTGCCTCACATTCACTGATAGAACTAGTGAATTTCAGATTTTCATTGTTCTCATTGATGGAGTTAATGAACAATTGTGCACTGTGTTTGTCACCCTGCCATACCAAAAAAACGTCATCTATGTAGCGGAGCCAAAGTAAAAAATGACCAGAATATATTTGGGCATGTTGCCGCCTGAGGACATGTTCCTCCCACCAGCCCACGTGCAAGCACGCGTAGCTGGAGGAGAAACATGCCCCCATAGCGACCCCACGCCTTTGCAGAAATAAATCACTCCCAAAAAGAAAGAAATTATTGTGGAGACACCAGGATGTTAATTCGATCAAAACTTTGTTGTGTTGGTAACAATTTATGGGTCTCTTCCCAAGAAAAAACTCTAGAGCCTTAATACCACACGTATGCTCTATACTGGTATAGAGCGACTCTATGTCCAAAGTGATCAAAAGCATTTGCTCTTTCCACTGGATGTTCTGAATTTTGGCCAGGAAATCGCCAGTGTCTCTAACATATGTAGGTAAATCTTGGACCAGGCTTTGCAGGAAGTAATCAATATATTCAGTGACATGTTCAGCCACTCCTGCAATGGCCGAAATGATGGGTCGGCCTGGCACGGGTCTTGTTAATTTATGTATCTTGGGGAGTAAATAAAGTTTAGGCAATACAGGAAATTCGACGTGGAGGAATTCGAATTCTTGTGAGGAAATCATACCTTCCCTTTTATATATATATATATTACCTACTGGCGATAGCCAGTAGGTATATATAGTTAGGATTTTTTCCCTATGGGATTTCTGAAAATTCTATGTCTAATAACTTTGGCGTTTGTGGACGGAATTGGCTGAAATTTTCAGGAAAATGGCACATTTTGTTTCTGAGCAGCTCCTGTAAATTTGGGGGGGTTCGTCAAGGGGGGGCCGAGAAAAAAGGGGGGTCCCAAAACACGTTTTTCCCATGTTAATTTCTATAGGGCGGTTGGACTCACTTTTAGCCCGAACGGCTGAATGGATTTCCACGAAACTTGGCAAAATTGTAGGGACTGTTAGCCCGATGTGCCTTTGCTAGGTCTCAATATATGTGCTTCAGTGAATTTTGAGAAATTAACGTTTAAATCAAGATATATATCTGTAACAGCGCTCCGGGCAGCGATCCGGTTCGCGTACTTTTAACTTATCGGAACTTTGCGAAGCGAAGCTGATTGGCTCTCCGGTGTCTGTCAACATTCTAAACAGTCCGGTGCGGCCGCCATCTTGTCTCTCGGTAGGATCGAGAGACAAGAGGAGGCCAAAACAAAGGAGGAAATGAAGGAAAGGGGGCAAGGTAGACCCCTTCCGACCCCCTAGGATTGATGAGGGGATATTATAGAGCCACGCTGGGCCCAAAAAAAAAAAAAAAAAAATCCGTTTTTTTCGCCCTAGAGACGCGTCTTGGTACGCGAACCGGGCAGCTAACCGGGAAGCTAACCGGCAGTGTAACGGGAGTCTGACGAGTAGCTGATTGGCTGTCAACATTGTAAACAGTCCGGAGCGGCCGCCATCTTGTCTCTCGGTAGGATCGAGAGACAAGAGGAGGCCAAAACAAAGGGGGAAATGAAGGAAAGAGGGCAAGGTACACCCCTTCTGACCCCCTAGGATTGATGAGGGGGATATTATAAAGCCACGCGGGGCCCAAAAAAAAAAAAAAAAAATCCGTTTTTTTCGCCGTAGAGACGCGTCTTGGTACGTGAACCGGGCAGCTAACCAGGAAGCTAACCGGCAGTGTAACGGGAGTCTGAGGAGAAGCTGATTGGCTGTTATCATTGTAAACAGTCTGGAGCGGCCGCCATCTTGTCTCTCTGTGGGATCGAGAGACAAGAGGTGGAAAAAAAAAAGGTGTAAATGAATGAAAGGGGTAAGGCAGACCCCTCCTGAACCCCTAGGATTGATGAGGGGGCTATTAAAGTTCCCTGGGGGGTGAAAAAAAAATTGCGATTTTTCGCGGTAAAGGTGCTTCCTGGTACGTTAACCGGGCAGCTAACCGGCAGCGTAACGGGAGTCCGACATATTGTGTTTTTTGAACGTTTGTGATATGTGCACGTGTGGATTTTGTCTAATTAAGGTTAAAAAAATATATATATATCTTTAAGCGTGTTCTGGCGCGCTTACGTTTTGGGTTTGGTTTGCGCTGCAGAGACGATACGTCACGGTTATGCGATGCATCATTAGGCGTCTCACGGGCTACGTGATACGTCACTTAATAAAGAATATATTTTACAGCTATAGATATTAGCTTTTAAAAAACAAATGAAATTCACAGAAAAAACCATAGGTTATAGACCATATATAGTTAGGAATTTGCATTTACAAAACCTTGAAAATTCACTGAAAAAACCATAGGTTATAGACCATATATAGTTAGGGATTAGCATTTAAAAAACCTTATTTTATTTGCACAAAACCATTGAAATTCCATATATAGTTAGTTGCACTAACTATATATCGCGGACCCGCAATCCACTGCTAATGATGTCACATATTACATCATTCATGACATGGTCAGTGACATCACTGATGACATCACTGATGACATCTCAAATGACATCACTGATGACATCACTGATGACATCTCAAATGACATCACTGATGACATCACTGACATCTCATTTGACATTACTGATTACATCACTGATGATATCATTTATGTGATAATACATCTTCAGACTCTAATATAACCTTAGATACACTCAGTGTAAACAGGCACTCACAGACTGTCACACATCCATGGAGTTACCCACACACCTAGTCAGTCATGCAAAGAATCAATCACACCTCCATTTCCTCAACTATACAGTTATACACACCTTACTTATTCAAACATATACTAACACATATTTACTCTCTTATACAATCCTTGATACAAGTTCACAATGATTCATACAGCCACTCTCACATTCACTGGCTCTTATGTTCAGTTATTTATATATGTCAACTCTCACATGGAGTGTGTTTTACATATGTACTTACTTTGACATGTAGAACTGAGATATCCATTCACTCACCAATATACTCATGCACACAGTCAACTGTCCATACAGCTGTTTCTACATGCACTTTTGAACCCATACACCTAGGGAATCAACTGCTCACACATCTATGCACAGAGTTATAATCTCACACATCTATGCACAGAGTTATAAACCTCCCAGCCACCCACACACATACTCAGTCTCCCATACAAATACTTGGGCAACCATTCAATAACCCATATAGTTACTGATATAGCTACTGATTTAAACATGCAGCAGTTTACAGAAGAACATAAATAATGATTGCCAAATTAAGACACTTTAATCACTAACCCATGCACTCAGTGAGACACATTTAATCATTCTCTCATACAGTCAGTCATGCACCTACTAAATCCTTCATCCAGACACTTATACATCCACTCATTCTTCAATATGTAAGACATATTTTAACTTTACAGAAACATACAGTCACTGGGTGTTGTCATCAGTGATGTCATCAGTGATGTCATTTGAGATGTCATCAGTGATGTCATCAGTGATGTCACTGACCATGTCATGAATGATGTAATATGTGACATCATTAGCAGTGGATTGCGGGTCCGCGATATATAGTTAGTGCAACTAACTATATATGGAATTTCAATGGTTTTGTGCAAATAAAATAAGGTTTTTTAAATGCTAATCCCTAACTATATATGGTCTATAACCTATGGTTTTTTCAGTGAATATATATATATATATATATATTCTCTCCACAAGCTGCCCTTGAGGAATGGTCACACAGATAGGGGTTTCTGCACAGCACACCACAAGCAGCATGCAGCCAGCACGCTACATCTCCTTAGTAAGCCATACGCGTTTCGAGCAATAATAGCTATTACCTACTGGCGGTCGCCAGTAGGTATATATAGTTAGGATTTTTTCTCTATGGGATTTTTGAAAATTCTATGTCTAATAACTTTGGCGTTTGTGGACGGAATTGGCTGAAATTTTCAGGAAAATGGAACATTTTATTTCTGAGCAGCACCTGACAATTTGGGGGGGTTTCATCAAGGGGGGGCCGAGAAAAAAGGGGGGTCCCAAAAATATCCACATCCAATATTTATAATGGTAAGTACAAAAATATCGAGAGGAACAATATTGATGTTATACATATAGCTGTATAACATATTGTTTTTATATATATATTACCTACTGGCGGTCGCCAGTAGGTATATATAGTTAGGATTTTTTCTCTATGGAACTTTTGAAAATTCTATGTCTAATAACTTTGGCGTTTGTGGACGGAATCGGCTGAAATTTGCAGAAAAATGGCACATTTTGTTTCTGAGCAGCCCTTGAAAATTTGGGGGGGTTTCGTCAAGGGGGGGGCCGAGAAAAAAGGGGGGTCCCAAAACGCGTTTTTCCCATGTTAATTTCCATAGGGCGGTTGGCCTCACTTTTAGCTCGAACGGCTGAATGGATTTGCACGAAACTTGGCAAAATTGTAGGGACTGTTAGCCCGATGTGCCTTTGCTAGGTCTCAATATATGTGCTCCAGTGGATTTTGAGTAATTTAGGTTAAAAAAAAGATATATATCTGGGCGGAGCCTAACCACACATCTGATCTGATTGGCTGTCAGCACTTCATCCAAGAAGTGTTGGCAGCCATCTTGGGACCAATATACATGATAGCACCTCATTAAAAAGCATTGTAGTTAATAGAGGGTTTTAGGACTTTAGTTACATTATAAATCATTTGTTGATGGTACCATACTCGTTTTAGGAATTGTGGTGGGTTCTAAGGTGATTTTACCATGTGAAAAAACCTTCTGCTGTGATATCATGAATATTGTTTGAAAGAAAACAAATATCTCATGATTTTCCCACAGTGGTTTGGAAGGGGATCCATAAGCTAAACTGAAAGCATATTTTCTGTAAATTCACATTATCTTTCTCAGTCATGTGAAAATGAAGTCTGACATTCTCAGTAAAACATGTACATCCAACAAGGACAGAGACTGTCAGTTGATTCCTTTGTGTTCTACTGCAGCCTCCTAGAGTGTTCTAAAGAACAACTAGAGCGCTAACAGTCCTACTTATTACAAAGGTATGGCACACCTGAAGCCATCTTGATTGGAATAAAGTGGTAACTCTTAAAACATTTAATTTAAAAAGAAACAACATGAGGGGGTATATTTTGCCATAGAAAGTATGATTAGTGCTGCAGAATGAAAAATTAGGGCACATTTTGAGTGACTTCTCAAATCCTTTTCTATTTCATTAAAACATTCTGACATGCAGTCTCCTAAAATGGCCACCAGAGACAAAAGAGCCCAAATGTAGCCCAAATATCACCCAGATGTAGCCCAAGTATAGCCCAATGACAGAATGTCCCAGAGTGTTCTAAAGAACAACTAGAGCGCTAACAGTCCTACTTATTACAAAGGTATGGCACACCTGAAGCCATCTTGATTGGAATAAAGTGGTAACTCTTAAAACATTTAATTTAAAAAGAAACAACATGAGGGGGTATATTTTGCCATAGAAAGTATGATTAGTGCTGCAGAATGAAAAATTAGGGCACATTTTGAGTGACTTCTCAAATCCTTTTCTATTTCATTAAAACATTCTGACATGCAGTCTCCCAAAATGGCCACCAGAGACAAAAGAGCCCAAATGTAGCCCAAATATGACCAAGATGTAGCCCAAGTATAGCCCAATGACAGAATGTCCCAGCGTGTTCTAAAGAACAACTAGAGCGCTAACAGTCCTACTTATTACAAAGGTATAGCACACCTGGAGCCATCGTGATGGGAATAAAGTGGTAACTCTTAAAACATTTAATTTAAAAAGGAACAAAATGAGGGGGTATATTATGCAATAGAAGGTATTATTAGTGCTGCAGAAAGAAAAATCAGGGCACATTTTGAGTGACTTTTCAAATCCTCTTCTATTTCATTAAAAAATTCTGACATGCAGTCTCCCAAAATGGCCACCAGAGACAAAAGAGCCCAAATGAAGCCCAAATATCACCCAGATGTAGCCCAAGTATAGCCCAATGACAGAATGTCCCAGAGTGTTCTAAAGAACAACTAGAGCGCTAACAGTCCTACTTATTACAAAGGTATGGCACACCTGAAGCCATCTTGATTGGAATAAAGTGGTAACTCTTAAAACATTTAATTTAAAAAGGAACAAAATGAGGGGGTATATTTTGCCATATGAATTATGATTAGTGCTGCAGAAAGAAAAATTAGGGCACATTTTGAGTGACTTCTCAAACCCTCTTCAATTTCATTAAACAATTCTGACATACAGTCTCCCAAGATGGCCACCAGAGACAAAAGAGCCTAAATGTAGCCCAAATATCACCCAGATGTACCCCAAGTATAGCCCAATGACAGAATGTCCCAGAGTGTTCTAAAGAACAACTTGAGCGCTAACAGTCTTACTTATGACAAAAGTATGGCACACCAGAAGCCATCTTGATTGGAATGAAGTGGTGAGTCTGAAAACACTCAATTTAAAAAGGAACAACATGAGGGGGTTAATTTTGCCATAGAAAGTATGATTAGTGCTTCAGAAAGAAAAATTAGGGATCATTTTGAGTGACTTCTCAAATCCTCTTCTATTTCATTAAAAAAATTCTGACATGCAGACTGAAACATGCACTTTGAATACCAGCAGCAGACGTCCCTGGTGAGCAGTAGCTTTACTACAGTGATCTAATGTGCAACTAGAGTGCTAACATTCAGAATTTATGGCAAATGTGTGACACATCTGAATGCCTTCTTGATGGAACCAAAGTAAACAAGCATTGAAAATGCAATAGATCTCGCCCTCGTTTAAGTTAAAGCCATTCTGTTTGTAATGAGGTGGCTTTTTAGCTTTGCTTTTATTAGTGTTTTTTCAACTTTCATGTAAATAACATGCATCTGTATGCATATAAGTATATGTATGCATGCATTTATGTTTGTATTTATATAGATATACAGATGATATATGTTTATATATGTATGTATATATATATATTCACTGAAAAAACCATAGGCTATAGACCATATATAGTTAGGAATTAGCATTTAAAAAACCTTGAAAATTCACTGAAAAAACCATAGGTTATAGACCATATATAGTTAGGAATTAGCATTTACAAAACCTTGAAAATTCACTGAAAAAACCATAGGTTATAGACCATATATAGTTAGGAATTCGCATTTACAAAACCTTATTTTACTCACACAAAACCATTAAAATTCCATATATAGTTAGTTGCACTAACTATATATCGCGCACCCGCAATCCACTGCTGATGATGTCACATATTACATCATTCATGACATGGTCAGTGACATCACTGATGACATCACTGATGAGATCTCAAATGACATCACTGATGACATCTCAAATGACATCACTGATGACATCTCATTTGACATTACTGATCACATCACTGATGATATCATTCATGTGATAATACGATGAACCTCTTCAGACTCTAATACAACCTAAGATACAATCAGTGTAAACAGACACTCACAGACTGTCACTCATCCATGGAGTTACTCACACACCTAGTCAGTCATGCAAAGAATCAATCACACCTCCATTTCCTCAACTATACAGTTATACAAACTTTACTTATTCAAATATATACTAACACATATTTACTCTCTTATACAATCCCTGATACAAGTTCACAATGATCCATACAGCCACTCACACATTCACTGGCTCTTATGCACAGTTATTTATATATGTCAACTCTCACATGTACTGTGTTTTACATATGTACTTACTTTGACATGTAGCACTGAGATATCCATTCACTCACCAATACACTCATGCACACAGTCAACCGCCCATACAGCTGTTTCCACATGCACTTTTGAAACCATACATCTAGTGAATCAACTGCTCACACATCTATGCACAGAGTCATACACCTCCCAGCCACCCACACACACACTCAGTCTCCCATACACATACTTGGGCAACCAATCAATAACCCATATAGTTACTCATATAGCTACTTATCAACACATGCAACAGTTTACAGAACAACAGACATAATGATGCACAAATTAAGACAGTTTAGTCACTAACCCATGCACTCAGTGAGACACATTTAATCACTCACTCATACAGTCAGTCATGCACCTACTAAATCCTTCATCCAGACACTTATACATCCACTCATTCTTCAATATGTAAGACATATTTTAACTTTACAGAAACATACAGTCACTGGATGTTGTCATCAGTGATGTCATCAGTGATGTCATTTGAGATGTCATCAGTGATGTCATCAGTGATGTCACTGACCATGTCATGAATGATGTAATATGTGACATCATCAGCAGTGGATTGCGGGTGCGCGATATATAGTTAGTGCAACTAACTATATATGGAATTTCAATGGTTTTGTGTGAGTAAAATAAGGTTTTGTAAATGCGAATTCCTAACTATATATGGTGTATAACCTATGGTTTTTTCAGTGAATATATATATATATATATATATATATATATATATATATATATATATATGTATATATATATATATATATATATATATATTTTCCAAAGGTCTCCGAGCAAAGGAGCAATACACCCTACAGGGCGGCCTCAGAACATCAGGCACGGAGCAGCCTGACCATTTCACATCCAACGAAGCACAACATGAGGCCCAATACCGGATTGAAAGGCATTTATTAACAAGCACAGCAGCGCAGAATGTCTCCTTTCCTTACGCGTTTCGGCGTCAGCCTTGCTCACAGGTGGAGAGTGTCATTTGCAAAGTGCTATGAGCGCGCTTTTAAAATGTTCAGAGTCACGTGACAGGCATATATAATACAAGACCCATGATGCATTGCACTGGTAGTCCAAATCAATTTACATCTTTATAGATCGTTTTTTCATTTTTGTCTTCAAGTGTCTATTAATATTCAGTGCAAGCTTGAATGAAGAGGGTAATAACTCACATTGTCACGTAGGTATTGCATGTTTGCATGGTGCTTACAATCCTTGAATTGCTTGACAATAAACCTCCGCTCCGGCACGATCAGAGTGAGAGAGTCCCCCTCTCTCTGAATCCCTTCCTGCAGCCGCCGTGTACAAGCAGAATAGCTTTCCTTGATAAGGGTCACGGTGGCGAGTGGGTCTTGCTCCAGATTCAATATTTTCCAAAGGTCTCCGAGCAAAGGAGCAACACACCCTACAGGGCGGCCTCAGAACATCAGGCATGGAGCAGCCTGACCATTTCACATCCAACGAAGCACAACATGAGGCCCAATACCGGATTGAAAGGCATTTATTAACAAGCACAGCAGCGCAGAATGTCTCCTTTCCTTACGCGTTTCGGCGTCAGCCTTGCTCACAGGTGGAGAGTGTCATTTGCAAAGTGCTATGAGCGCGCTTTTAAAATGTTCAGAGTCACGTGACAGGCATATATAATACAAGACCCATGATGCATTGCACTGGTAGTCCAAATCAATTTACATCTTTATAGATCGTTTTTTCATTTTTGTCTTCAAGTGTCTATTAACATTCAGTGCAAGCTTGAATGAAGAGGGTAATAACTCACATTGTCACGTAGGTATTGCATGTCTGCATGGTGCTTACAATCCTTGAATTGCTTGACAATAAACCTCCGCTCCGGCACGATCAGAGTGAGAGAGTCCCCCTCTCTCTGAATCCCTTCCTGCAGCCGCCGTGTACAAGCAGAATAGCTTTCCTTGATAAGGGTCACGGTGGCGAGTGGGTCTTGCTCCAGATTCAATATTTTCCAAAGGTCTCCGAGCAAAGGAGCAATACACCCTACAGGGGGGCCTCAGAACATCAGGCACGGAGCAGCCTGACCATTTCACATCCAACGAAGCACAACATGAGGCCCAATACCGGATTGAAAGGCATTTATTAACAAGCACAGCAGCGCAGAATGTCTCCTTTCCTTACACGTTTCGGCGTCAGCCTTGCTCACAGGTGGAGAGTGTCATTTGCAAAGTGCTATGAGCGCGCTTTTAAAATGTTCAGAGTCACGTGACAGGCATATATAATACAAGACCCATGATGCATTGCACTGGTAGTCCAAATCAATTTACATCTTTATAGATCGTTTTTTCATTTTTGTCTTCAAGTGTCTATTAATATTCAGTGCAAGCTTGAATGAAGAGGGTAATAACTCACATTGTCACGTAGGTATTGCATGTTTGCATGGTGCTTACAATCCTTATATATATATATATATATATATATATATATATATATATATATATATATATATATATATATATATATATATATATATATATATATATATATATATACATATATATATATATTCCACCGCTTGGCTCACTTTCCCTTCGCTAGGTGCTCCTTGATTCTCGGTCGCGTTTCTCCTGCGGTTGGGCCAACCGCTGCAAATTATCACAAGATCTCCCCGGTCCCGGGGAGGAATGGAGTCGCTGAAAGACGGCACTGACACGCTTCTTTCAATAAAGATGATTTATTGAAATGTATAAAATACATGCATCCCCTCAAACTACTAATTCAAATGTGGACAGAACTAAGTTAAACAGCAATTGTAATGTTTAAATGTACAAATGACATGTATCCCAAAAACTTTCACGGAAAAAGTAATATGATTTGCATGAGGACTACATATCCCACAACACCCAAATGTATGGGTGTTACCATTGACCAAAGGGGTGTAACCAAATTGTTTTGTTTGTTTCATAAAACTGCAAGCCTCCCTTCCCCAACTGACCGTGATCAAGACAGCGGACGCTGTCGAAACGCGTTGGTTTCTTTTTGTTGCTAAATCCCCCACATGGATTGATGAAATAAATCATCTTTATTGAAAGAAGCGTGTCAGTGCCGTCTTTCAGCGACTCCATTCCTCCCCGGGACCGGGGAGATCTTGTGATAATATATATATATATATATATATATTACCTACTGGCTATCGCCAGTAGGTATATATAGTTAGGATTAATTCCCTATGGGATTTTTGAAAATTCTATGTCTAATAACTTTGGCGTTTGTGGACGCAATCGGCTGAAATTTTCAGGAAAATGGCACATTTTGTTTCTGAGTAGCCCCTGAAAATTTGGGGGGGTTTCATCAAGGGGGGGCTGAGAAAAAAGGGGGGTCCCAAAACGCGTTTTTAACATTGAGTTTTCCATAGGGCGGTTGGACTCACTTTTAGCTCGAACGGCTGAATGGATTTGCACGAAACTTGGCAAAATTGTAGGGACTGTTAGCCCGATGTGCCTTTGCTAGGTCTCAATATATGTGCTCCAGTAGTTTTTGAGAAATTAACGTTCAAAACAAGATATATATCTGTAACAGCGCTCCGGGCTGCGCTCCGGTCCGCTTACTTTTCGCGAAACGGAACTTTGCGCGCAGAAAGCTGATTGGCTCTCCGGTGTCTGTCAACATTCTAAACAGTCCGGAGCGGCCGCCATCTTATCTCTCGGTAGGATCGAGAGAGAAGAGGTGAAAAACAAAGGGGGAATTTATTGAAAGGGTGCAAGTTATACCCCTCTTGACCCCCTAGGATTGTTGTTGGGGTTATTAAAGGGTCCCGTGGGGAAAATAAAAAAAAAATTATTTTTCACGGTAGAAGCGTTTCCCGGGCCGCGAACTGGGCCGCAAACTGGTAGCGAAACGGGAATTCGCCATTTTGTGCTTCGTTTTAATTGTTTAGAGACAAAAATTATCGCCGCACATCGGCCACAATGCATGAATATCGTTGAAAAGTCAGCGATATTCATGCATTATCCAGCAAATGCTCTTAGCCGTGTTATCCACCTTCCATTGGATAACATGGCTAAAAACTGCTCTGTGCGTGAGCTTTTTTTTTTTTTTTTTTTTTTTTTGCTGCGTGACGTCTGTTAACGTTTGATTCGATGGAAATCAGGAAGTGTTGACCACCATTTTGTCACTGCGAGTAAATATTTTGTTATAAATGAATCCTTATTGATAAACATTGTCTGCGCCATCTTGCGTTTTGTCCAATGCCACAATTTTGTCGTGCACGGCAGCCATTTTAGATGCCTTGACCAGGGCCACTCTCTGCACGCCGCCGATTCTCAGCATGGCTCCCCACCCTCGCACGCATCTCCCCCACGCAATGGTCACCCCCGCTCTCTCTCTCATGCATGGGCCATATACTTCCCCCATCTGCGCTGCTCTTCTCTGAGAATCACACCCTGTGCCCGCTCGACACCTCCCTTTCACCCTATTCACTACCGCACCCTCTGACACTCCTCTTCCTCTGTGTCCGATTGTCCAGGCCGGACCTAGGCTATCACCTAGCCCTGCGGATGTAGTTTATGGCCCCAGCTGTAGAGTATCCAGACATGCCAACCCTCCCGATTCAGGCGTGAGACTACTGATTTCAGTGCTAGTCTTTCGCTTCCCGATTCCTGCAAGGAAAAACCCGGGGGCATATTACCAACAACTAGCGGTAATTTTTGTCTCTAACTTGTTTAGAGACAAAAATTATTGCCGCACTTCGGCGAATTTTATCGCACATAAACCTTGCTATTAGCAAGGTTTATCGCAAATGCGATAAAAAACGGCCGCAATGCATGAATATCGTTGAAAAGTCAGCGATATTCATGCATTATCCAGCAAATGCTCTTAGCCATGTTATCCACTTCCCATTGAACAAGCGCATGGTCTTTTAAAGATTTGTGAAGTACTCGGGGCGGCGGTGTGTGTGTGCCCTCTTTCAGGAGCGGGCGGGGGGCACTGCCAGCAATTTGCAGGCCAGGCAGTGTTCAACACGTGCATCACCCTTTCTCTGCCTGCTATTGCGCTCCATGCTTCGGAAAGGTAAGAAAAAGAACGTGCATTTGAGTTTGAAATGTCCGATCTTGTAGCAGTACACTTGCAAAGCCCACACATGACAATAACCCGATTCAAGGCCCCATTCACCCGATTTTTAAAAAAAATATAGTACTCCAAGACTGTTACATTTTAAAACTTTATTAACATTTAAATATAACGAACGCAACAAAAACTGTAAATATATTTAACCATTTTTTGAAATTAACCAGAACTATAACGATAACAACAACATCAACAATATTATAACTTTTATGCCTAAATTACGCAAACATTTAGCTAATCTGCTAAAGGGGGGAGTCGCAATTTCTTTACAATAATCAATAATGAAAAATCCACATCAATAGGGTTGCCCGTTTTCTCGATGCAGCACTATAGTGCAATATACACAGCACCTGGGGTGTCAAGAGTGAACAGGTCTTTCTTTGTTCCTTAAGATGTTATCTCCGAGAATGCTGATGCATTGGTGTCTGTACACTTCTTTGTCAATTCTGTCAAGATGATAACTGCTTTATAAACAGACGATATCTTTGTTTAGTCATTAGTGTTAAGTGTGTCTGAAACTACAGTGCCCTTCTGTTTTTTTTTCTTCAGGCTCTACAGAGTTTTGTGTGTTGTTCTTTTGAGCGACAATTATTCCAGAGGTTTCAGGTTCACTTGTTTTGTCCTGCAGTGAGTTAACAGCTTTAGAGAGTTCATGTTTATTTGCTATGACCTGCTGTTCGTCAACTGCTTCATAGACGTCAGCCTCATTTTTTATGTTTCAGTAGATCCTGGACCGGCCCGGCCGCGCCCAAAATGGCGCCGGTGTAAATGGGACTCGTAACTGCTTGTTCTGTACTGGTTGCCCAACCTTGATATCACGAGATACATATGCAGTTTTGAAGCACATGGCGGAGGCTTGTCTGCTGTAGTGGGGCGCCCCTTTATCGTTTCAGTCGCCATTCCGCCCGCTTTTGCTACACTGTGCCTTTTCCGCCATTCAGCTGTTTAGCGCCCGCTCTTACAGCTACAGCGTCTCGCTCACCATGTAGTTGAGTTGCTCCCACTCTTGCGGTGCAGCGATAGGCGGCTGCCACAGGACTCTTAAAATGGCGGCCGGCTCTTCGGATTTGGGCCTGGTCCAGTAAAATGGCCCTGGGACACCTTGGAACTCGGACGCTTGTCTGCCAGGGCTTGGGTTCCATTCTCGAAAGCGTCCCCTCAGCCTTGAAGATTGTACAAAAGTCTTGGGGGCCCTCGACTCCCGCAGGCTTCCGGTGGGGAGCGGCTGCCATGATTGCTTGCGGAATGGCCACGACGGAGCTACGAGATGGTGGTGCTCTCATGGTGACGCCAGCTTCAGTCTGAAACATCCAGAAACAAGGTGGGGCTTTCATCGTTTGGGGAAAAAAAATGTTTTAATCCAATGAAAAGTGTTATTTTTAGGTCACATGACCTAGTCTTACATAATTAGGAAAAGAAAAGTAAAATGAACCAATGAAAAGTTTTATTAACAAGTCACATGACCTGTTATGCTTACGTTACGCGCTGCGCGGCACGCTCTGGATCGTTTCCGGGAAGCTGCGCCTTGCGCACCGGAGCACTTCCGGGTGCGCTAACGCGTCGCGTCATATGACGCATTACGCGACAATGCAGGTGCAGAATATAGTCAAAATGTCTCCACCAACCAGCGGTCGGAATACAACCGCTTTCAGCAGTCCAAAAAGTTCGGTCAAATCTTAAGAGCGGGAGCAACTCAACTACATGGTGAGCGAGACGTTGTAGTCGCAAGAGCGAGCGGTAAACAGCTGAATGGCGGAAGAGGCACAGAGTACCAAAAGCGGGCGGAATGGCAACTAAAACGGTAAAGGGGCGCCCTACGACAGCGTGTCTTCAGGTGAAACGGATTGTGGGACAAGGTCCAGAATGAAAGATTCTTCAAAAGGGAAAAAATTCCGCCGGACCCCGGGAGCCGGCCGCCTATGCCGGGGGCGATCTCAGGCCTCACCAGGGCAACACGACTTGGGAAGGGGGCAGGAGCCAAGCGCCCCCTCTCAGTCCGCGCCATCTCACCACCCCTCGGGGGCCTCCGTCAAGCGGTTTAGGGAGGCACCGTATCACATTGTTTTCCAATGCAGTCAGGTCCACAAATGGACCCCACTTACTTTGAATAGTGAAGCTGCAGCAGGTGCAAATAAGGTTTAAACAGTGTTACAAGAGCTGCTTAGAACTCTGAAGTATGGCACTCTACAACCAGGACTTATGCCATTTATGTAAGGCAGTGACATGGAAGCAAGTCAGGGACAAAAAGCATGAACGAACATTCACGTATGAAAATCTTATTTGGAGAAGGGGTAGAATCCAAACGCCCCCTGCCAGTTCGCGCCACTACACCGTATGTGGAAAATCTGAAGCCATCATTCTACAAACTCTCAACGCTTGTTATCAGTGCATGAGTTTCATGCTCGATCGATTGAGCTAGCCGGATCGGGCAATAAAAAGTATAAAATAGTTATGTAAATAGTTATTTAATAAAATGTTTTACTCTGTTTCTTTGCTGGTGTGTTGTGTATATTTATAATATTTGCATAGGGTTTGCCGTTATTTTGGGCGGTGTGGGTGGCGGAGTCGAGCTGTTTTGCAGCCCTCATGGTGTGGAGCTCAGTTCATTTCACTATTTTCGTATTTCTCATGAAGGGTTATTCCTAATGTTTGTATTTTACCGAGGTCAAAAAGAGATCGAATTAGTGGTCTACTGATTTTGCTCGATTACTTTTATTTTTTTACACGATTTTTCACTATCTGCAAAGACTAAACAGAGTATTGCGACTTTGTGCTTGTTTGTAAATAGAGAATGATCCAAAGAGAACCAATTGTAAAACAGTAAATGCTTGGATAATAATCAATCAAATGGAGAGACAAGCAGGTACGACGGATTACAACAGGGGTAAAGGTCTGACTTAACTACCGTTCACTATCTGCAAAGAGAGAGTACTACTAAGAGAAAAGAGGGGAGTGGGGGGGGGCAGCGTTCAAAGCACATCAGCGTGCATAAACACGAAAACGTTTTTACCTATCACGTACTTGACATTTGACAGCTTTTGATATTTGCTATTAAAAAACCATTGAAATTCACAGAAAAAACCATAGGTTATACTCCATATATAGTTAGGAATTTGCATTTACAAAACCTTGAAAATTCAATGAAAAAACCATTGGTTTTAGGCCATATATAGTTAGGGATTTGCATTTAGAAAACCTTATTTTACTCGCATAAAACCATTGAAATTCCATATATAGTTATAAGCGCTAACTATATATCGCGCACCCGCAATCCACTGCTGATGATGTCACATATTACATCATTCATGACATGGTTAGTGACATCACTGATGACATCACTGATGACATCTCAAATGACATCACTGATGACATCACTGATAACATCTCATTTGACATGACTGATCACATCACTGATGATATCATTCATGTGATAATACCATGAACCTCTTCAGACTCTAATATAACCTTAAATACAATCAGTGTAAACAGACAGTCACTCATCCATGGAGTTACTCACACACCTAGTCAGTTATGCCAAAAATTAATCACACCTCCATTTTCTCAACTATACAGTTATACACACCTTACTTATTCAAACATATACTAACACATATTTACTTTACTCTCTTATACAATCTCTGATACATGTTCACAATGATCCATACAGCCACTCACACATTCACTAGCTCTTATGCACAGTTATTTATAGATGTCAACTCTCACATGTACTGTGTTTTACATATGTACTTAATTTGACATGTAGCACTGAGATATCCATTCACTCACTAATACACTCATGCACAGTCAACCGCCCATACAGCTGTTTCCACATGCACTTTTGAATCTATACATATAGTGAATCAACTACTCACACATCTATGTACAGAGTCACACACCTCCCAGCCACCCATACACACACACTCAGTTTCCCATACAAATACTTGGACAACCAATCAATAACCCATACAGTTACTCATATAGCTACTGATCAACATATGCAGCAGTTTGTAGAACAACAGATATAATGATGCACAAATTAAAACAGTTTAGTCACTAACCCATGCACTCAGTGAGACACATTTAATCACTCACTCAATCAGTCAGTCATGCACCTAGTAAATCCTTCATCCAGACACTTATACATGCACTCATTCTTCAATATGTAAAACATGTTTTAACTTTACAGAAACATACAGTCACTGGATGTTGTAATCAGTGATGTCATCAGTGATGTCATTTGAGATGTCATCAGTGATGTCATCAGTGATGTCACTAACCATGTCATGAATGATGTAATATGTGACATCATCAGCAGTGGATTGCGGGTGCGCGATATATAGTTAGCGCTTATAACTATATATGGAATTTCAATGGTTTTATGCGAGTAAAATAAGGTTTTCTAAATGCAAATCCCTAACTATATATGGCCTAAAACCAATGGTTTTTTCATTGAATATATATATATATATATATATATATATATATATATATATATATATATATATATATATATATATATATATATTGCCTACTGGCGGTCGCCAGTAGGTAGTTATAGTTAGGACCTAGTTTCCATAGGAAATCCTCAACATTCTATTTGGATTAACTTTGGCCCCGGTGGATAAATCTTTGCGAATTTCTCAAAGAAGATGGCTCGGTACGCTGCGCTCCTTCCCTGAAAGATTGGGAGGGATTCGTCAAGTGGGGGCTGAGATAAAAGGGGGTCCCAAAACATGTTTTCTTCATGTTATTTTCCATAGGACGTTTAGACACTGCTACAGCTCGAACGGCTGAATGGATTTATAAGAAATTTGGCAAAAAGGTAGAGTCAGGCTCGCAGATTGCGCTTTTTTTTGAATGGTGTAAATCCGTTCAGTAGTTGCTGAGAAAATTAAAGTTGAAGTCAATTATATATCTATAAGCGCGCTCAGGAGCGCGCGCACTAATGCGGCGGTGCGCGAGCGAATTTTTTTTTGCTGTGTGACGTTTTTGAACGTTCGATTCGAAGGAAATCAGGAAGTGTTGACCGCCATTTTGTTAGTGCGAGTGAATATATTGTACATTTCAAAGCGTTGGAACATCCTCGCCGGGAGAACTCAAAGAGTCCGACTTCCCCCATTTAACTCTGATGCCACTGAAGTCATATGGCTGAGATACCCGCCACCCCCTCTCAACACAATCCCCAAGGATGGGAAACCGGAAACGGTTCTGAACTTTTGGAAGGCGGGAGGGAGTGACCCTCCCGGCCGTATTTATTAAAATATGAAACAAAAGCAAAACATTAAAATAACAGTTTCATATTATGTACAATTTCATTTCCACATTACGATGTTTGGCTAACCTTAACAGATCTCTAATACAAAGGTTCTCCTAGCCGAACTAACATCCTACAAAACATTTGACTTGAAATTGTACATCCTAACGTTAAGGGCCAACGGCAAGGTCGTAACCGGTGTCAGATCCCTAAACCAGAAATACCACCCTCACTTGTGAGGGGAGCGACCGCACAGAGGCGTACCTCAAGTGCATCTACCAATTTCCCTTGGACTTGACGGGGGCCCCAATGAACTCAACGCCCTTTAACGGTCGTCCGAGGACTCGTGTGAGGTGTCTAAAAGGTAGCGTAAACCCCCTCCCGAACCCCACACAACTTACCCATCTGCCGTCGCAGATGTCCTGGCCCCGGGAAATTCCCCAGGAGGGCCCGTAGCCCCTCCTATCCAGGAAGGGGCCTTGACCACCTTTCCTTTCCTTCCGGCGGCCTATCCTTAGACGGGACCGCCTCCCCGTTGAGGGGCCAATGGCCACCTCCCCCGAGCGCTCCCATCCGTAATGGGTGACGCCCCCCCATAGGGATCTTCCAATTACTGCTCACCGATCATGACCTTACCGTCCGACCAAAATAAATACGACAATTCTACCTAAATTACTAAATTACAAAACAATCCTAACTTATTACAAGCATGATTACTGATCAACACTAGTGCAAGATACTTTATTTGCAAAACATACTGAAAATGACCATTCTTTATTGCATATTCAAAAATATCACGACAATCATCACAACCTGCAAGAGATAGAGTTACTACATCAAAACTTTATTCAAAACAACTAGCTGTCCTCAGGGGCTGGTGGGTGGGTCAAAATTGGCTCTTCGTTCCGTCTCGAGCTCACGTGCAGCTGGGAGGTGCAGCTTCAGAGCACAGGAACAAGAGGATGCTTTCTTGGCTTGTTGCTCCCTTTATCCGTCTTCAGGGCGGGCGTAAACCCGCCCCCGCCTGCCTCCGAGGGCGTGGCTGGTCGCGTCAGTGTCTAGGACAACCCACTCCAGGGCGGGAAAAAGGCGCGCCCCGGCTACGCCGCTTCGGGCATACCAGCCGAGACTCGCCTCCCGCCCAAGATGGCTTCCCGGGGGGATCGTGGTACTCCACCATACGTTCGGGGGGACCGAATGATCGCCCCTTTCCATATGGCTGAGATACCCGCCACCCCCTCTCAACACAATCCCCAAGGATGGGAAACCGGAAACGGTTCTGAACTTTTGGAAGGCGGGAGGGAGTGACCCTCCCGGCCGTATTTATTAAAATATGAAACAAAAGCAAAACATTAAAATAACAGTTTCATATTATGTACAATTTCATTTCCACATTACGATGTTTGGCTAACCTTAGCAGATCTCTAATACAAAGGTTCTCCTAGCCGAACTAACATCCTACAAAACATTTGACTTGAAATTGTACATCCTAACGTTAAGGGCCAACGGCAAGGTCGTAACCGGTGTCAGATCCCTAAACCAGAAATACCACCCTCACTTGTGAGGGGAGCGACCGCACAGAGGCGTACCTCAAGTGCATCTACCAATTTCCCTTGGACTTGACGGGGGCCCCAATGAACTCGACGCCCTTTTACGGTCGTCCGAGGACTCGTGTGAGTTGTCTAAAAGGGAGCTAACCCCCTCCCGAACCCCACACAACTTACCCATCTGCCGTCGCAGATGTCCTGGCCCCGGGAAATTCCCCAGGAGGGCCCGTAGCCCCTCCTATCCAGGAAGGGGCCTTGACCACCTTTCCTTTCCTTCCGGCGGCCTATCCTTAGACGGGACCGCCTCCCCGTTGAGGGGCCAATGGCCACCTCCCCCGAGCGCTCCCATCCGTAATGGGTGACGCCCCCCCATAGGGATCTTCCAATTACTGCTCACCGATCATGACCTTACCGCCACAGGCCGGATAGTTGACCGGCTATCCGGACCCCCCATAACCACTCCTGCCTAAAGGTCATGTTTTAAACTCTTTAACCAAGCTATGAGGTCTCCTAGGAGTAACTCATTCCCCACCCGGGCCAAATGAACCCCATCCCCCAAATACATACTGTCCCCTTTGATACAACCATGCGAAACAGAATGCAGTGTACTTGAACGAAACAATCTACTCACTTTGTTATTTATTTTCTTTACTGAATGATTCAGAGCAGAAACCGAAATAGCCCCCCGCCACACTTTCCGTGGGATCATATGGGACCATGCAATTGTGCACCCTGGAACTCTTCTTGCCAACCAACTTACTGTGGAAAGCATTGCCTACCAGTGGCCACCAAATCGTTGCCCCCAAGATGGACTATGATTATAGACGGCGGTGACCTTGTCCGCCCTAACAAACCCTCGAAAAAGGATTGAAACTGGTCAATACAGAGCCCGCCCTTTCCGTAGAAGGACACCCTGTACCCGTATTCCCCAGCCACGTGAATCATGTCACCTGCTTTGAATACGTCCGCGGCACGCCTCACGTATGAGTGGCCCACGACCCACACCTCCTTTTCCGCAGCCGGTGATGTCTGACCGCTGGTCCCCAGGTGTCGGGTCGACGGCACAGTCCACTCCGCCTCGTAAGCTTGCGCAACTGAAAACCAAACAAAAACAAGAAGCGTGAGTACATCATTACAGCTTCACAACATGTGCAACCGCACATACCTTTTATAACAGTTCGAGGACCAACGCCCCACACGTTTTACTTCTTCTACACTCAGACCCCTGGCTGTAGCCTCAGTAGCAGCCCCAATCCGAAAGGAATGGGTCCCGAACTCGCCGGGGTTCAAGCCCGCGGCCGAAATCGACATCGCAAGCACCCACTGGAACTGAAACCTTGTCAGTGGGGTGGCGTCAGCGTGTCTCAACAAGGTCCCCCCCATGCTGCCACCCTCTGTGCCAAATATTCCTCTACGCACACCACAGGGCACATGGAAGACCCGGGGATCCTCTGAATGATTATGCAGTCCCCCATTGCACCCTGATCGGATTTGGACCTAACAAACGAGACCGTCATTGTCTCCCCCCTGACCTGAATGTGCTCCCGGCACAGTCCCCCCATCGTATCCTGCTTGTTCTTCGCCACCAATTCGCTTACCCGCATAGCCCCATGGAATGCTAGCGCAAATGCAGCTGGGAATAACACTGCTTCGTACTGGGATGAACACGTTGCCGGGAGTACGGACAATAACAGGGTCAGCCTATCCAGACCTATCGGGTGCCTCTCATCTACTCTGCGACCCTCAAGGCGTTGCCACCCACGTAGCGCTTTCTGCACAACGAAAGACGCTGTCGGGTCCTGGATCCCATGAGCCCTTGCCATAAAGGAAATGGCGGCCCGATGCCTCTGGGCCGTAGCTACTGATTTGCCTGCCTGATGTAAAGACAGCAGAAATTTTACTACAAACTCTTCCTGGCCCCAAAGCTCCCCCCTAGCAGCCCCCAAAAAGGCCCAATAGGAACGGAACGCCCCTTCATATGCCTTCCTCGTCCTGGGTGCTAAACTCTCTCCCATGAGGTTTTGTAGTTCGGGGCACCGAGAGACCAGAGAGCTTCAGGAAAGGATGCCGCCACCGGGTCCGCTGTGGGCAGAAAACCCCAGAAGGCCTGCATACGGAAACGAGAAAGCGCATCAGCCGCTTGGTTCAGTACCCCCGGGACATGTCTTGCCCTAAAGAGCACATTCAACTGCATACACAATAACACAATTTCTTTGAGCAGTCTCAGAATCCATTTGCAACGTGCTGCCTGACTATTGATACACTCAACCACGGTCATGTTATCAGATCAGAACACCACAGAGTGATCACGAAACCCCTCCGGCCATGTTTTCAGGGCCACCAAAATAGGGAAGAGTTCAAGAAAAGCAATGTTACTCGTCAGCCCGCACTCGTGCCACCATGGCGGCCATTTTTGAGCCGACCATTGAGTACCGAATATGGCACCAAAACCTATACTCCCCGCCGAATCTGTCCACAGCCCCAGCTCCTCAGAGGACACCGCTGGTTTGTTCCAGACAATTCGACCATTGAAATCTGCCAGGAATGCCAACCAAATACGCATGTCCTGGCGAACCTCCGCCGAGAGCCTCGTGCGATGATGACCTTCCTTCAGGCCGACCATGGCTTGTGCAATCGAGCGGGAAAAGGGGCGCGCCATTGGCATCACTCTTAAGGCAAAATTCAACTGACCCACCACCTGTTGCAATTGATGCAGGTTTACTTTCGTTGCACGAATACATGTTTCAAGGGATAACCTGAATTTTAACACTTTTTCCTTGGGTAATCTAAAACAACCTTCTACCGAGTCGAGCTCGATCCCCAGAAACTCGAGCAAAGTCGAGGGACCCACAGTCTTACCTGGCGGCAATGGCACACCGAATTGATTCATTAAGACACAAAATTCATGTAAACCCTGTCCACACTCAGGATCCCCGGCTGCCCCCAAAAACAGAAAGTCATCGAGATAATGCATAACATGTTGAAAACCTGTCTTCCTTGTGAATACCCATTGCAGAAAACAACTGAACTTTTCGAAATAGGCACAGGATATCGAGCACCCCATTGGCATACATCTATCCATGTAATAGCGACCCTGAAACCTAAAACCAAGGAGACGCTGATCGTCTGGGTGCACCGGGAGCAACCGGAACGCTGACTCGATGTCCGATTTTGCCATCAGCGTCCCGGGCCCCAGGCGATTCAACATGGCGACGGCCTCATCGAAAGATGCGTACCGCACCAAACACACTTCCGGGTCTATCGCGTCATTCACGGAAAGACCACGTGGGGCTGACAAGTTATGTATCAGCCGAAACTCACCCGGGTCCTTCTTGGGGACCACCCCAAGAGGGGAACAAACAAAGTTAGCAACTGGTGGCAAATCAAATGGACCGGCGACACGACCTCGAGTCACCTCCTTCCCAATCTTTACCTGTACCACCTCCGTATGCTGCAAGACCGACAGTTGATTCTTACAGTTTGCTACACCCTGAAAATCCCCCACTGGGATGCGGAAACCATATGAAAACCCGTTTCGCAACACCCCAGCGGAAGCATGATCCGGGTATTCATTGAGCCAAGGAATCATTGCCATGGTATCAATCGGAGTAGGTAAAGGCGCCCCTCGGACTATTTCAGACCTGTTTGGCGCTTCCCCTACCACCGTTATCACCCGTTTTGGCTCTGCACATGGACTCAGGATGGGATGGCTGCCCACACCCCCCACATTCATGTCTGAACTTGCATGACCCCTGGGGCCTCGTACATTTGCCTCTGTTAAAATTCCAACAAATCCCCTTTTTACCTGCGTTGCCACTCGGCTTCGAGTTTTACTCGTTATCTGCCCCCGTCCGAAAGGGTGTCCCAGAGTATTGGCGGGAAGATTCACCCCCGTTACTCCCTGACAATGGCACTTTTAACATTCCTGAACTCTCCATTTTTTGCCATGAAACGGAGTCGAAACAATCCCAAGTCAGAACTGGGTCGTGTTCTTTCGCTTTTCTAAAAATATTGTCATAACAGAACCACTGATTGCCCCCGTATGATACGGAATACTCCATGATACGTGACTGATAAATAGGCAACTCGGTCAGCAACTCGGGCCTGCGCTCGCCCATGATGGAGGTAAAAATGCCCCACGCTCTGTCCCAAGTACCAATGTTTTCGTCAACCTTAAAGGCGGCCATTTTTGCGCGCCAAACACTCGGATGCATGAGTTCCTTTTGGCTCTTAACATGCTCCATCTCGTAATGATCGGTAAGCAAAGAAAAAATGTTCACATACTTATTCGCCCAAATCTTTTCCTTAATTTCCAGTGGAACATGCTGAGCCACCTTCTCCCTTCGTGAAGGTACAGACCCCTCCCCCGCGATCGGCAATGGCCGCTTACCTGAACCGGCTACTGCATTTGCCGCCGAACTTGGGCCTGTTGCATTTTCCGCCGCCGGAACTGGCGGGGTAACAGAAGATGGTGCCTTCGCAGCCTCTCTAGATTCCCGCAGTTGTCTCATTACTGCCCGGGCGTCGTCAGCCGTGGTGCCCTCGCTTTCTTTTCCCAACCACACTGCCAATTGCGCCGCTAACTCGGGAGGCATATCTTCCCCGGTCACGGGGGTGACCACTACGGGGATCGGATGCCCCTCCTTCGGAACCAGGGTTGGCTCCTCAAGTGGGGTATCGGGAACCGGGGTTTCCCCCCCAAGTGCCCCCCTTCTGGACCTCTTGCCTCTCCCACCCGGGACTACTCCTGGTAAGGCTCGCTTCGGTCCTCCCTCCCCGTCCTTAGCCGCCATCTGCACCCGCCCCCGCCTGCCTCCGAGGGCGTGGCTGGTCGCGTCAGTGTCTAGGACAACCCACTCCAGGGCGGGAAAAAGGCGCGCCCCGGCTCCGCCGCTTCAGGCATACCAGCCGAGACTCGCCTCCCGCCCAAGATGGCTTCCCGGGGGGATCGTGGTACTCCACCATACGTTCGGGGGGACCGAATGGTCGCCCCTTTCCATCTGTGGAGTACCACAAGGATCATCACTCAGTCCCACCCTCTTCAACGTTTACATGAGTCCACTCGCCTCCATTGTGCGTCAACACAACCTCAACATCATCTCTTACGCCGACGACACCCAGTTAATTCTTTCCCTCACCAAAGACCCTAACACTGCCAAAACCAATCTTCACGAAGGCATGAAAGAAGTAGCCGAATGGATGAAACATAGCCGCCTAAAACTCAACTCAGACAAAACGGAGGTGCTCATCCCAGGATCATACCCCTCTGCCTGGGACGACTCATGGTGGCCTTCCGCTCTGGGCACAGCACCCACACCCACTGACCAAGCACGCAATCTGGGCTTCATCCTAGACTCCTCTCTCTCGATGTCCAGACAAGTCAACGCAGTCTCATTCTCCTGCTTCAACGTACTTCGTATTCTCAAAAAGAACGTCCGTTGGATCCCCCTCGAAACAAGAAAGACTGTCACCCACGCACTGGTCACAAGCCGACTGGATTATGGTAACACTCTTTACGCCGGAATCCCAGCAAAACTACAGAAGACACTCCAACGCATCCAAAACGCATCAGCAAGACTCATACTGGACATCCCTCGCCAAGATCACATCACCGGACACCTAAAAGACCTCCACTGGCTTCCAGTCAACAAGAGGATTACATTCCGTCTTCTCACCCACTCACACAAAGCCCTCTACAAACTAGGACCCGAATGCCTCATCTCTTGACTGTCCTTCTACACACCCACCCGCCAACTTAGATCGTCCAATCAAGCCCTCGCCGTAGACCCGCCCATCCGAAAATCCACCATGGGTGGCAGGTCCTTCTCCTTCCTTGCAGCCAAGACCTGGAACTCACTCCCTACTCACCTCCGCCTTACACAAAACCACATCTCCTTCAGAAAAAAACTAAAAACCTGGCTATTCGACAAAAACTGAACCCCCCCTTCCCCAAGCGCCTTGAGACCCTCTGGGTGAGCAGTGCGCTATACAAATCTCTGAACTTGAACTTGAACTATTGTCTGGCCGCGTAGGTTTTCTCAGGGGGTGCAGTAAGGCCCTTGAACGCGAAAATATATATATATATATATATATTTTTTTTTTAAGTTGCGGGGTGTGAGTGTGAAAATGGAGATAAATCAGAAGTTTGAGTGTTTAGATATAAGGTGGCTCTGAAAAGCGCCCTTGTGTTAATTGAGTTTTTTCTGCATTTATAAGTAAGTACCGATGCAGAGTCTCATGTTACAGAGGAAGATTCTGTTTCCCTCATCCGTGAAATGAACAACATCTCTCCTATAGATGCCTTGCATGTTGTAACGCAAGTTGTTGTGGTAAATAGAACCCATGCTATAATCTCTGAGGGAAGCAGAAACAGATTTATTTACATGTTTCCTTGCTTTCTCAATTTGTGCACAATGTTGATTGAACCAATTCCATTTCTGTCTTTGGCATATATTGGAATATACCAAGGCAGTTCGAGGAAAAAGTGTCATCAATTGTCGAAAGGTGTCTTTTAGAAGCATTTCCAGACCTACCCCAGTCAATGTGCCTAGATCGTTCCCACCACAGTGCACAATTATAAGGTCAGGTTCTGGGAGATGCATAAAAGTTTTCACCAATGGTATCAATTGGTGACATCTCAATCCTCTCTGGCCAATCCACGTTATCTGCACATTTGGTAAATCAAGGTTGGAAATTCGTCTGTTTGCTGCATATTTTTCACTCCAGTGAATATAGCTGTGTCCTAAAAGCCAAACCTTCATTTTCAAGGCAGATGCACTCGTAGTCCGATGGGTTCTGGAAGTGGAATGGTAGTTAGAAGCTGAAAGTCAGGATAAAAAAATGGATGAGGCTTGGTGTGGTTGAAAAAATAAAAATGATTGGTTGATTGTAATACCTCAAGATTGAAGACTACGTTGTTAATGTTTATGTTAAACGAAAAGTACTATTGGGTGTCAAAAAAATGACATTTAACAGAGCTGTGGATAGGCAGGTGTTTTTGGAGGGAAATCAGCATTCTTGGTTTGATGTAGAACGTTGAGATATGAACTTTTGATCTGTGCCTTCAGCCAGGTGCAGAATGAGGTGTTACCATGGAAACAGCCAAAGAAGGCAGTGGGTGATGGGTGACCTTTATGTGACAATGAAAATATTGTAAGGGACAACCAACTGAAATGTAAATTTGATTTCAAAATTTTGTGGGAAGAAATATGATTGGTTGAAGACACATATATGAGTCTGTATTGACAGGATATCTGTGCCATTGAATTTTGGTTGCAGTGATAGAAGCATTATTCAGAGTTCCGCAAACGAATATCTGTTTTGTGACTGTCACTGTTCTACATCGTACAAAGCATTGGTAAAGGTAAGTCTGTAACTGTTTGTTTTGTCATGTACTGTAAAATGTGGTTTAGTCACTAAAATTGGTTCATTTCCCTCACAGTCTCTGAGTAACCTCATTTTTGACTGTGATAATGTCTTGTATTTTTAAAACTATTTTTTCCATTTCGTTTCATCACTCTTTAACGACATTATTTGTTTGCAATCATTAGTTTAAACATTTTGAATAATAAATTTCAATAAGGTAAATGGTCTTCAGTCATGGTCTTATGTAATCTTTTACTGTTATTTTTTTTTAATTCACTGTCAGTCAGAGACGAAACTGGAACGAAATTTTGGGGGGCAAATGAAAAAAAATGTATTAGGCGTACATGAATGTTTAATTAGTAGGCAGAGTAAAGCTGCAGGGGCTTTTAGAAAGGGGAAAATAACTGCAAGGCCTAATTAACATTCAAAAGGATGTTTACAGAGATGTGAAACGTCCAGATGAGGCGGTGTGTGTATCTAGAATATATATGTTACCTTGGGCTGCCAGACCAGACGGGAGGGGGGTGGGGGCCTGAAGTCCTGTGAATTTAATGGGAGTTGCGCGCCTTTTTTTCACATTCTTTCAAGTGTAAATTATAGTTTTGTATAATTTTGGTGAACAGCAAAAAACGGAATATAAAATATGTTTAATATAGACAGTAATTATTTGTGTGATTTTGAAGCGTTTACATATAATGAGAGAAGTTGGTTTTGAGATGAAAAAATGGTATTAGCAGAGACACAGATAATGCAGATAGAGAGAGAAATGATACATTACATGTGATACCGTCGTCAACAAGTGCTAATGTTTAAGGTATTCCTAAACTTTCTGTCAGATGACAAAATTACAGTGTGGATTGTGGCCGCGGGCTGCACTGGTGGGGGTGGGGTGAGAGGGGGAGGGGCGGAGTAAAATAAAATAAAGATTATGAGGTTGTATACAGGTTCGTGCAGTACATGTCTTCATACATTGAGGTAGCAGACCGAGTATACAAATATCTCTCTCCCTCCTGCCGTTCGACTCCATCTTAATCTCATTCCTGCTTTCCATCTCCATTGCCCTGTGTTATCTTAGTGTGTGTGTGTCTGTTTGTGTCTGCCTTCAGTCCGGGCTGAGGAAGTTTGCTGTGGAGGCACACACAGATAGTCACATCAAAGTACTTGGCAGGTTTTCAAAAAAATATTTATATAATTGAGATGCTTTTTTGAAGCGCTAGTGAATGTCTACTTTCACAATTACTGCTCGGTTGGCTCCACAGAGCAGAGGGTATGTCGTATTTGACTTCTTAGTGCTTTTGTATCTACACTCTGTTCTCTGGTGGCTGGCGGAGAAGTGTTTGTTATAGTGGAGATGAAAGGGTGATAAGGAGTGAAATATGACATAATGTCTGGTCTGTAGAAGCGGGGGAGCAGTGATTAACACTGAGTGAAGCGGAACTGTGGCGGTGCTTGGTAACAGTAATAGATTATTTTCTTACAGAGGTAGAACTGTTTGCATGGTCCGCGACCCGCTAAGAAAGGCTTGACGGGCCGTCATAGGCCTGCGGGTTCTAGTATGAGTAAGTCAAGTCGACAAAAGAAAACATGAACTTAGTACAGCTGAGGTTACGTGAAACACATGAATACTCTTTCAGTATACAATTATTTCAGTTAAGAATATGGATTAAAAGAGAGAACGTGTATATTTGTAATGTTTATTCAGAAATGCACTGTTTTCAAGGCAAGTTTCTTATCTAATACGAGTACAGATATTGTAAGAAACAAAGTAATCGATATAGTCACTAGTACATAGAATACAAACGGTATAGTTGATGTAAAATGAATATGGTTTATCAAAATTAATTCTACACCGTTATGAGGAAGTACATTATATTTCATTAAATCTAAGAAGGTGTCTTGCCTTTCAGTTTAGCAACGATACATGAAAATGCTAGTGGTTAGACATCAGCTCATTAACAATCAGCTCTCTGCATGCGAAGCACTATCAACTTTGTGTTATGCTATTGTGTAAGGAAAAAAAAACGCGCCAAAAGCGACAAGTTGGCTGGAGGTGCATGTATGTAATCTGTTGTAACGTTCGCAAATTAGTGATGAGAAGAACTACTGTATTGACATATCTTTTGAAGGTTTCAGTACTCCATCTGAAATACAGCACGAAAAGTAATGGAAATATTAGTGAAAGAACATATTTTTCTCGTATGAATTAAAAATATTTCAGTACATGGAAAACTAAAGCAACAGAGGTGTGTGAGGCACAAATAAGCAGCTGAAAGGAGAAATGGCGTTTACACTTATAAAAAACTCATGCTACCTTTACACATTAATCAGGGCACATGTAGCATATATTACCCTGTTTTGCTCCGAGTACGTTTGAAATAAGATAAGATAAGATATGCAACTGAATTGTTGACATTAGAGTTCAATAAAAAGTTAAGTTCAAAATCGAGTAGCTGAGGAAAAAAAATGTAGTCCATATAAAGCACGAACATCTGACCAGCAGGAAATTATAATGTCCACTGTTAGTAAAGCCAATAGGTCTGTTGATGTAAAAAAAAAATCCAAGAAAAAGTGAAAAAGATAGGGAGGCAAAACAAAATGTAGACGTCAATGGCTTGCATAAGAGTCATCCAATAATTGAGTAGGCGAAATAAGCAGCTACCGCTTCTAAAAGGAAGTCACTGTTATCATCCGAAAACATGTCAGCCATCCAATTGAAAAGGGGAAAAGAACATACATGGTCTTTAATTACCGGAGCCTCTAGTACCATCAGAGGGCAACTCGGTGGGTTTTCAATGTAGCTGTGTGCCAAAAAATCTTGCGCCTCCGCGAATATATTCCAATGACCCAGAACTCCTTGTATCGCTGCAAAGGCCATAACCCCTCCGTCGAAACAAAGCTGTTCATGATCAATTAACGGATTCATGAGATGATTGTAATTCACTTCAGGAGATACCAAGTTGCAGAGACTTAAGTCCAGGGCCCACATGAAATCACAGCTCAGGCAATGAAATACAGGCAGCACACAGATGAAATAGGAAAATCGAAATGATAATCGATATGATGCACTCAAAGTCGAGAGTGGTAGGATGCCATAGTACTCAAGCATCCTCTGCCGAAATAGTTATAAGTGCTCCGGCTCGTCTGCGAAGACAGGATGGGCATCCATTTTGTAATAATCAAAATAGGAACATAAAAGTCGCAGCACTGGTAGTAGAACAGGAAGTCCTGAAAAATAGGTCGCCGACTATGGAGTGAAGAGTAGCAAAATGACTTCAAATAATTTCTGGCAGACAAGTCACTAAACCATTGCTTAGTAGTTATAAAAAAATAGGGCTGCCTTGAAGTGGAGGATGTGTTAAAAATTAAGGGAGTCACCTCAGCAAATTGTAAAGGAAGGTCACTATTTTATAAGGAATGCACTTCTCGGTGAATATTAGCTAAGTGAAAGAGATATGTTTGCGAACAGATGGTAGGGTAACTTGTTTTTGTGACAATAAGGCCGTTGTTCATGTCTTGTGATTCAAGGCCGGAATTCGCGGCCAGATGGAAACATCAAGGTTCCCATGCGGGGGTAGATAAACTACATTTTTACAGGGAAGCATATGCAGAGTGACTATTACCGCGTAAGCTTTGCCGTTTAAAAAGTCATAGTAATTCTCATTACATGAAAAAAAATAACCACTGTTGAAGAATAAGGAAAAAGTCGGCATTATAGCAGGCACTGGTGTATCTTTGAAAAGACATGCAACATTATAGCGGTTCTACTTAAATAAGTCATGTAATTGAAAGTGCCTGCATGTGAACGACTAATTACATGTTTGAGTACACTCATTTCTATAAAGATTTAGGGGCAGATTAACATGCTCCGTGCGGCAGTTTTGCTTCACTTGTCCCATGTTAAAAGTGATGCTAAAGTGGCGTAAGGGGATTGTAAATCTGCCCGACATTTTTTTGCCGTCTCAAAGGCATTTGTAAGTGAAAGGGAGCGACTTGGTTTTATGACTGTAGGAGGTACTGAGCCACTGGTATCTATTTATGTGAAGAAATTTATAGAATTTGAACACTGAAAAAACGCGAAAGGTAGACTAATTAATTTGTGCATTAGCTATGTCGTAGTTGCGGCTTCGGATACTAAAAAGGGAAAAGTGTCTAGGCGTTGAATGTGGAACATTGAAAAAAAATGTGTGTCATGGAAAGCAAAAGTGGTTTGAAAATGAAATGTAAAGGTTTAAAGCAGGGGTCTCCAAACCGGTCCTGGAGGGCCAGATTCATGGCAGATTTTAAAAATTACTACATGTATCTCAATGGGGATATCCAAAAAATCTGGCATGGATCCGGCCCTCCAGGACCGGTTTGGAGACCCCTGGTTTAAAGAGAGAGGAGAAAATTAAGATAGTTTCAGGGCTTTAAGTTGGCCAGGGCTGTTCGAGTTTCAGCACAGGCAGTTTCTTAAAGGTAGGTTTGCTGTCTATCGGGCTGCACTTTTGAGGCTTGGCGTAGGCAGACTTTTTAGTTAACTTGTGCAGGTATTAATCTGTGTCAAAGGTATTAGTACTTAGTTGCTGTAGGTATGATGTTACGTGTTGTACCATATCTACATGTAAAAATTTAGAGGGCAAAATTTACAGTGTGGTTTGTGGCCGAGAGCTGCAATGGTGGGTGAGAGTTCGGAGGGGAAAGTGTGGGGGCTAAAGGGAAACAAAGAGTTGTGAGTTAAGATTATGCAGAAGTTCCTGTAATAGATACGTTCTTGCACTAAGTTAGTGGAGTCAGTATACATATATCTGTGTTGCTGTTTTCGTTTTCTCAACATACTGTTTTTGTGCTGCTTACTTCATATATTTTAGTGTGTCTGGCTTGCCCTCTGTATCTCTGTCTACTGTGCAGTTTTTCTCCATGTTGCCTATGCTATGATTTTTACCGTTCCTGTCTCTCATACATTTTCTCTCTATGCAGTTGTTGTTCTCCCTCACATGGACCTTTAATTATGAAGGCCTTGCGCCGGTGGTGCGTCACTTTTAACATGGGAAAAAGTGACGTATCTGTGGCGCAAGGCTTTCATAAATGAGACGCTTTGTGTCCTATTCTTTTTGTTTCTCTTGCTCTCTCTGTCTTGGTTGTGCTTTTCACTATATTTATTCATTTCTGTGATTGTTTTATTTTCTAGCCTGAAAGCACTCTTACCTTCACTGTCCCTTGTGATATCTCTCTCCTTCCCGTGCTCCTTTTGTATGTTTCTCTGTGTCTTGTTCTCAGTCTTCCTCCTACATTGTCTGTATGGTGGTGTATATCTCTTTTCCTCTTATTCACTCTTCTTCTCTCCATCTTTCTCTCTCTTATGCTTTGTTTGTCCATCTCTGTGTTCCTTCTGCTCTCTCTCACCCTATTGTAGTGTTTGCCTGCTGTACTCTCTGTCTCTGTACCTCCTGTCTTTTGTCTTCTTTGTTCTCTGTCTGTTATTTCTACTCTGTGACTCCGTCTGCATGGTCATCTTTTTCTTTATTGTACCTTCCCTTTCTTTCTTGACTTTTCAGTGGTGGTGTTATTTTTCTGTCTATCTATTTGTGCTTTGAATGCTAGTCTGTCTCTGTATGTTCCTCTTCCTGCTACTATCTCTCTCTTTCCTGTAGTCTGTATCTCTCCTGTCCTGTATTTATTTTCTACTCTATATTTGATATTTTATTTCATATTTAGTTATGTCATGTGTTCAATAAACAATTATTGAACTTAGTTAGGCATTAGGATATCTAATGGTAGAGAATCTTAGGGAATTTATCTGTTAGGCTTGTTCTTTGCTACAATGGCTCTATGTTGTGTAATATGTCTGTAATATGTTAATTAGATTTCAATATTTCTCTTTTTTATAGTGTTTGGTGCTGAACAGCAACAACCTGCCTTCCACATCGCAGAATTTCAGGAATTATATTCTTTTTTTCAGGTGAGTTGGTATTTTTGAAAGGCAATTTTTTTGGGTGCACATTAAAATAATAAAGAAGATTTTTTTAAATATTTGCAAAGTTTCGGTTTGGATCATGATTTTATCTTCTATTTTTGCCATGTCTGTATCTGCTTGTACTAGATATGTATTTTGAGATATTTTTCCACTGACAGTTGATATTAACTTTTTATGGGCCTGGTGCATGTGTTCTTTTTGATGGAGTTCTGAATTAGGTATCATTTGACTATAATTCTTTGCAGTTTCCATGGAATAACTCTTGCTAAGTGTTCATTATTTTTGAAACTCATGCTGTATTATCTTTGGCAGTCTTTTTTCTTCATTTACAGAGGGGTATTATGATATGGCTCTTGGTGTGATGGGCATCTTTCCTGCATATCTGTGACTGTACTATCTGTATGCACTATTTTACATATATTTGCAGAGCTTTATTATGATGTGGTTCTTCATGGTTAGCATGAAATTTTGTACATGCTATGAAATTCACATGCTGAGTATGCTGTTGAAACATAAAAGCAACTGTCTCTGTGGGAAGTAGTAATCTGTTAAGTGAATGTTATGGTTTGTTCAATGTGAGCATCCCCTTCAGACTGTATATAGTTTGAATAGCACTTTGTAGTGGTGAACTCAGAAAATGGATCCCTAAAAATTAATTATAAAGTTTATCAATAGTTGTGATATCTTGAAAATCGAAAAACAAATTTTACAGTAAAATGTCTTTTTACAGCAGTAAATATTTAATGCAAAAAAGGAACAGTGTTAATGTCTAGGGTTATAGTGTCAATTTGTTTTCAAAACAAGAGGAAGGTGCTATCTAAATATATGTAGTTAATGAGTTAGAAAGTATAAAAATATATGTAGTTTAAAAATGAGTAAAGGTACTTTTAAGTTATATATTTATGAAAAAGATATAATTTAGTCTTTATATTTTTTTAAAAGGATACAGAAGAACGAAAACTAAATAGAGATGGAGAATTATTCAGAACAAAAGGAAATACATTTTGAAATTGTAAATGATCTGATGGAGGACTTACTAGAAGGAGTGTTTGAGGAGGAAAAAAACAATGAAAATGAGGACTTTATGGACATATCATTGGACAGTGCTTATTTAGAGATGGTGGAAGGGGAAGAGGAGAGTTTGGAGGATGAGGGTTATGAATTGGAAGAAATACCTGATGACATTATGCTTCAAGTTCTTTTAGATTATGAACGTTTAAATAAATAAAATTATTTTTGATAGTAAAGCATTCTTGAAGACAGTTTTCTTGTCCTATTTGTCGTTGATCTGCTTTATGAGAGTGACAATACATGTTCTCATGAAGTGTATAAGAGATTATAGTAAAAAAAATTAAAGCACTAGGATGACCGACAGTTCTTGAAAAACAGTGTACTGTTTGTATGCTTTAAAATATAGAATCAGAAAATACGTCTATAATGTTAATAAGGCTATGGACTGTCATAAATTTAGAACCAACATTCACTACAGGATTTCCTACTCTGTTCAGAGACTGTTTCTTTGTCTTTATTCTACTTAGAAAATGAATCTGTGGTTTTAATTTGTATGTTATATGCTAGTAGCCAACTATAATATTTGTTATGTTTGTGTTTTACAGATTGTCATTTTCATCAGAAACATAAATTAGTATGCCGACCAGAAATGAAAAAAGAAAGATGTATAAACGGACATACCATTTGAAGAGGAAAGAATTACAAGAATTATCAAAACAACAAAGGACGGATAAAAAGAAGAGTGCTCCTGGTAAGAAAACCAACGTTTTTTTAAGAAGATTATTTCAAAGGAAAACTATAAATGATAACGTTCAAAAGGAAAAACAGTTATCAGCATCTAGAAGGACAAATGCATCAAAAAATAAAAATGTTTCTGGAATCAGCAGAGAGGAAAATGTATACAGCAAAAGAGGTACGAATCAGTTTATGGAAATCAGGAAGCGTATGTTTTATAACAGAGTAGTTTCGAATTTAATAAAAAAGGAGAACGTTTGTAAAAGAAGATCTGCTTTTTATAAGAAGTAAGAACATATAGAGGGTGTTGTTCAGCGCGCGTTTGAGACAAAAAGAAAATTATTTATTTTAGTAATTAATTGAATAAATACACTAAATAAGGCAATCAGAATTTAAAAGCTAAGAGTAAATGGAAGAGACACATAAATAGAAGTAATTTTTGTAAAGTGTTTTCTGGGAAGTGGATGCATACTTCAACTTGAGAGTTACGTTCAAAGTAACGATTTGTTGCATGCAGTTGACACCAGTGGTCGAGCATATGAGGTGAAGGATGGTTGTGCAATTGAGAAAGAGAACATTGTGGTTAGAAATGCAGAAGAGGTGATGGCTGGAGAAGTTTTAAAGGGACGTCCTAATGTTCCCGTTTACAGTTGGAACTGTAGTAGCATTTGCAGTGTATGAAAGGATTCAATTGATTTCTTTCGCAATTTCTTACGTAAGAACACTAAGGAAAGTCTTAAAAAAATTGTAATGTTGCAAGAATTAGATCATTGCAGAGTGCGGGAAAAAATAGGTCTGCAAGGCCATTCTCTGGCTTGTCTTTCTAAAAAAATATGCCAGAGTGTGTTTCATCACTTCAGGATGTTAGCAGTACATCATACGAAAATGAGAAAATTAGTGATAAAGTTGTATTATGCAAAAAGTCCAGCACTTAAACTTAAACAGTTAAATAGTGCTCTCTTGCATGGATGTGAATTAAATGTTAAGAAGATTTGTGGAGAAATTGAGGTAAGTTATTTTGGTCCAGAGGAAGACAATGCAGAAACTGACATAATTATAGAAGGAAATGTGTTAAAAAATGTTGGAAATTTAATATTGAAAATTTTGAACAGGAAATAACAAAGTTTAAGGTCATTGCAGGTGAGAAACCAAATTTTCCTTGTGTGTGTGTTGTCGACGCATTCATTACAAAAGTCAAACTAGGTTAGTTGATTTATATTTAAAAAGTGAAGATGAAAGTAATAGTCAATGGAAAGATTTTGCAACTTATTTGTTGGTAGAAAACTATTTTGATTTGGGTTTTGAGCAACGTATTTGTAAGTATTGTTATAATAATATAAATGAAAATAGAATGCCTGCTAGAGCTGTACATAATAATCTTGAGTTGATAAATATTCCATCGGAACTGATGGATGTAAATACTTATGAGACTATTCTGATTCAATGTGTACATCCTTTTCAGGCTATTGTTCGTATGGAGCCTAAGACTGGAAAATTAAATCCTTCAGATTTACAAAGAGGATTGAAGGGTAGATTTGTAGATTTTCCACTTGATTTTAAAAAAATATGGAAACAATTGGTGTTGAAAATGTAGAAGAGGAACCTCTAGTTATTCTAGTTAATGGTGTACCTACAAAGAGTAAGAAAATCTGGCAAGATTTAGTGGATGTTAGAAAAGTCAAAAAGGCAACTTTGTATTTAGTCAAAAACAATAAATACTATAAAGATGTATACGTAGAAGAAGAAGAAGTAAGTGAAGAAGAGGACAATGATTTGTCTATTGGACAAATTGAAAAAGTTGACTTATCCAGAAGTGAAGAAATTTATGAGCATTACAGTGTTCATCCACTGCATTCCAAACAAGCAATAGGGAATGCTATTGAATTATTTCAGATGAAAAAAGCAAAAGGAAATCCTATTAGTGTATGGGAAGAAAGTTTGGAAGGTCGTTGTTTTCCACAGTTATTCCCTACATGTGAAGGTACACGATATGATGATCGACCTATGCAGATTCCTGCATCTGAGCACCGGACAACAAGATTATATGCAGTAGATCTGAGGTTTCGCCAATGCATTCCATATTTGTTTCATCTTCTGTTTGAGAGTGACTTATCTGGTCTTTCTTATGCAGTAAACCATATCTTAAAAAGTGGAGTGCATCTGCAAAATGTTTCAGCAAAGGAATTTATGGATAAAGTGCAACAGAAAGATAGTGTTTTGGATTCACACCTAATTAATTTAATGGCTTGTCAGCGTGGTACTAATGAGTATTGGTACCGTCGTCATGGAGATTTGAAGTGCATGCTTAGAAACTTAGGAGCACCTACATGGTATTTAACGCTAAGCTGTGTAGAGTATGCTTGCGAAGATTTACTTGAATTTCTTCGGGAGGCGAATGCAAACATGGAAAATATAAACTACAAGACACCTGGAGAACTGTGTTCGTTAGAACCGGTTAATGTTTGCAGATATTTTAATCATAGATTTGAAGCTATGATGTCTTTTATTACAAACCAGAAAAATCCGCCTCTTGGTGAAGTACTAGATTTCTTTTGGAGAAAAGAATATCAAGCAAGAGGTGCTCCTCATATTCATATGCTGTTATGGATCAAGGATGATCCTAAATTTACTGTCTTTTATTGAACAGTATGCCACTTGTGACATACCTAATAGTACAACTGATAAGGACTTAATAGGAAAAGTGTTACGCTTTCAAAGTCATCATTGTGGAAAATATTGTCGGCAAAAATTCAAATCAAAGAGTAAATTCTACACCAAATGTCGTTTTGGATTTGCACGACCGGTACTTTCAAAAGGAAGAGTCAACAATTTGATGTCATCTTTGCGACATAACATCACAAGAAGGTCACCTAAAAATACGTACAATTTAAGAAGAGGTGAAGAATCCAAATATATAAATGACTATAACCCAGTCATTTTGTCCATGTGGAATGCTAACATGGACATACAATATGTTGCAGACAACTCTATTGCTGTGGCTCGATATGTAACATCTTACATCACGAAATCTGAAAAGACGGACCTGAAGGAGATGTGGGAAGACATTTCTCATGAAAAGAGCCTAAGCAAGAAATTGTATACATACAGTTTGAAGATGTTGTCTCATCGAGAAATTGGAGCATATGAATGTTGTGATCGGTTATCATCAGCAAGTCTTTATGCAAAATCAAGAACTATCCTCTGGGTGAGTTTGGGTCTTGCAGAAACACGAAACTGTGTTCTGAAACCTGTGCAAGAAATTGAATATTTAGCACAGAAAGAACCAAACAGTACAGACATTCTGAAAACAAATATGTTGGATACATACTATCCAAATAGAAGTACTCTGCTTGAAAATATTTGTCTGTATGAAATACTTCAAAACTACAGTTTTAAAAGGAATATTATAGAGAATATTGATAAAGGTGTACACGCTGTAATTGGGCATGAAGGATGTCTGGTGAAACAAAGAAAAGGACACTTGATTAATCATCGAAAACTGAGTTGCGATACACCTGACAAAAGAACATTTTACTATTTAGCTCTTTTGCAACTCTTGAAACCATGGCGTACAGAAGAGGAACTACTTGGTGACTTTGATAGTTATGAAGATTCATTCAACGCATCTAAAAGTAGTATCGAATGTCCTGTTTTTAGTAATTATCTCCAAATGTTGAATGATCAAATAGAGCAAGAAGCAACAATTGCAGCGGAGATTGCTAGAGACAGTTCACAAGGTAGTCAAAGTTCGGCTTCATTAAGTCAAGATCCACTGGGACAACCAATTATTCAAAATGAAGCAGCCACTGCCATGGATGAGGTGGAAAGAGCAATGCAGCAAGGTCAAGAGGAAGTAATAAACGTAGAAGAATTAAAGAAGCAATTTAATCTTGAGCAAAGACAGATATATGATGAAGTGACAGAGCACATTGAGCATTGCTTTCATCATGAGAAAAAAGAATGCTCATGTATGTCATTTGAACCTATTCGACTATATGTAAGTGGAGAAGCTGGAACTGGTAAAAGTTTCCTAATTAAAGGAATTACTACATATCTACAGCAAAGAACTCAGTCAACACTGTCTTGTGTTGTTACTGCTCCAACTGGATTGGCAGCACATAATATTAAAGGTATTACTTTACATTGTTTACTGATGCTGCCAGTTGAACATGAAAATAAATTACAATATCACAAGCTATCTGGTGAAGCTTGTTTTGAAGTTTCTAGAGTCCTTAAAAAAATGAAACTTCTCATTATTGATGAGGTAAGCATGGTATCGAATTTAATGCTTGCTTTTGTGCATTTAAGAATGCAACAGATACTTAAGACAGAGTATGATGTGTTATTTGGAGGTAAACATGTCATAGTTTTTGGAGATCTACTGCAGCTAACTCCTGTGAAAGGACAACCTGTGTTTGAAACTGTTACACATGAAGAGACTAGAAAGTGCCTGGGCAGTATTGGAAATGTGAATATATGGTCACATTTCAAATATACTGAACTGATTCAAAATATGCGACAGGCAAAGGATACTAAATATGGAAATATTCTTCAAGATATAAGGATTGGAAAACTAACTGAAGATGCAAAAGACACTCTACGAACACGATTACTTTCCAAGCTGTTTCCTAATGAAGATAATGTACCTGAGAAAATATATAGTAAAGAGGTAGCAGATAAAACAGTCATTTGCTTGATGCCAACTCTCAAAGAATGTTCGGTTTTCAATGAAAAAATGTTGAAGTTAGAAAATTAAGAAATTAAGAAACTGGAAGCTAAAGATAGAATAGAGCATGAAGGTAGTACTATTGTTTTGTCTGAAAAGTTGAAGTTAAAATTGGATTCTCTTCAGAAATCTATATCTAAAACTGCTGGCTTAGAGAAAAATCTGTATGTATGTTTAAATTGTCGGATAATTTTACGGAGAAATTTACATGTAGAAAGAGGATTGGTAAATGGATCAATGGGTAATGTTGTTGGTTTTGTCAATTACTCAAATAGAGATGAGGTTAAATTTTTAAGAATAAAATTTGATGGAATTGAGGAAGTTCAGCAAATTAGTCGCTGTTCAACTAGTTTTTTGCTTGTGAAAGACTTATATGTCCGTCGGAAGCCATTTCCAATTTGTTTGGCATATGCAGTGACTATTCACAAATCTCAAGGTTTAAGTGTAGATTGTGCTTTGGTAAATATTGGAAGCACTGTATTCAAAGAGGGTATGGCGTATGTTGCTTTATCTCGAGTTAGAACTTTATGTGGACTTTATCTAATTGATTTTAATGAGACAAAGATTAGTGCAGATTTAAATTGTGTGAAGGAGTATAATAGGTTAAGAAGAGAATATGCTCCAAGTTTACCTCAATATCCTTTAATTGAAAGGTGTATGGTTAGTCAGAAAAGGAGAAATGAGGAAAAATGTACCGAAGTAGTCGAGAAACGAAGAAAAAAAGATGTAGCTGTCATTGGTAGGAGTAAGACAAAGGTTAGTATTGAAGAGATTGTTGGATTTAAGTTTGAAAACAGGTCTGGTGTCAACTGCTATGCAAATGTAGTAGTTAATGTTGTTTTTTTTCTAAAAAATGTTAAGCAACAGATTGTACAAAATCGGGAGCAAACATTTTGTTGTTCGTTAAATTCTGTATTTGAAAAATGTAGCAGTGGTAATAGTGAAGTAGCAAGTTATTCAGAACTAAGGAATGTTTTAGACATATGTGCAGGACTAAATCAATTTTCTCAGAATATCCAGCAAGATTGTCAGGAATTTATTATGTATGTGTTTACAGTTTTGGAAGATGAAGGTGTAGATATTGATAGTCTTTTTGGCCTTTCTTATAAATGGGAACATAATTGTGATAATTGTTCATTTTCTAGTACTACTGATATACACAGTGAAAGATTTATATATTTAACATTACCAGTCTTTTGATAAACTAGTTAAAGATGCGCATCAGAACATGGTCTGTTCTCAATGTAAGTCTGAAATGCTATCAACTTTATTTATCCACAGAAATGGACAATATGTAATTTTAATGTTTCAACGATGCAGAGCTGATGGGAGTAAATTGTCAACTTTAATTAAAAATCTTGTGGCTTCTCAAGTATCTATTTCTGGAAGAACATTTGTAACTGTAGCCATTATTTTTCATGAAGGGCCTTCAACATCATCAGGACATTACACAGCTTATTTGAAGTGTCCAACAGGCTGGACGCTTTACAATGATAGTCAATTGACTTTTAAGAAACGTTTGCCTTTTGACTTAACTAACTCTTATCTGGTATTTTTGCAACCCAAATTTCAGTAAAATGACTTGGTGTAGGAAGATTAATACTGTAAAGATATGAAACTCTGTTGTTTAGAAATATCATGTGACTGAGGGTGTGCAAATCTAGAAATGAAATTTGTATTTGGCCTAGTGATAGCATCAGGTACAAGTTTACTTAATGTTTGATGGTACAGAACACGTAACAATGTTTAACTGGAAAGGTGCAGAAAAGAATGGATAAGACTAAGATTAAGAAATTTGAGAAAATAACTACTTAACTCATACTATTTGGCCACGCGGAAAAATATGAGACAAGAAAATGAGTACTTCAGATAATTATTTTAGAACATATATGGACAGAAGTTTTTTGAGAGGTATTTAAAAAATAACGAGTTAACTTATACTATTTGGCCACGCGGAAAGGTATGAGAGAAGAAAATGTGTACTTAAGATAGATTTTTAAAGAACATACTTGCACGGGGCTTTGTTGAGACATATTTAAAAATAAGTGGTATAGTTAAATTAGTTTGTAACTGTGGAAGATGTACTGTGCTTACTCAAGAAATTGCGAATTAGAGAAAAACATTTAAGACATGTTTTTTTCAGGTATTTATATTATGTATAGAGATCTTGTATGGGTTTTTTAAACACGATCATTTTGATTGTGTTTTTTTTCCCCGCTGTTACATGATGATTACAATTGAAATCACTGTTTATAGTGAAAATCAATATATTCTGAGGACAGCAAAAATAAACCATGTAATATGTTGTTTAAGTTATTTTGTTACATTGGATTTAGAAATATGTATTATAACAGATTTTTTACTGTCTTCCACATATATTACATTTATAAGGTAAGTACAACTAATAACATCCAAGAGTTTTGTCTTCCTCTCTCTTATCCTTATTCTTTTCATCCCCTTCCTTTATCAGTACTTTTCAGTCACGCTTATTCCGTTTAACTCATTCACATTTTGCGTTGTTTAATTTTTTCTCCTGTTTCTCTAACATCTTTTCTGTCACTATCTTATTCAGTCTATCTATCTCTTCAGTTTGTTTCTACGGTTGTCTCGTGGTGACTCACCTTTATTGACCTTGCATCACCTTTGTTTCTAGAATCTTAATTCGTTTGTCTTACCGTATCGAATATTTGTTCCCTTACTCTGCTTTCATTAATTATGCTCAATTCTTAAACTTAAATGTAAGGGGCCTCATTTATGAAAGCCTTGCGCCACCGATGCACCAATTTTTCCCATGTTAAAAGTGACGCATGGGCAGCGCAAGGCCTTCATAAATAAGGCCCATACTTTACTTCTCTTACCGTACTTTATTTCTATTTATGTGTGTCTTGCAGTGCTTGTCTATTTCTACTCTGTTTACCTTCTGTTACTCACCCTTTTTCACTCTGTTTCTCTTACTGTTTTTCCTTTATTTTATTTATCTCCTTAAGATATTCCTGTACTCTTTCTGTGTTTCTTTAAGAGACTGTTTACTTTGTGTACTATCACTGATCATACTCTTATTTTCTCTCTCACTTTACTTTCGTTTAGACACTCATTCCTTCAGTGCTATTATCTCTTTCAATTAATTATGTTACTTATTGATTTATATACTAGACATTATGTCTCTGTCTCTCTCTCTCTCCCTCAGTCTTTTTTTCTTTTACTTTCTGTTTTATTCACTCCTACTTTTTTTTGTTTCATGAAATGTACATTATAATCTTATTTTTACTTTTCTTCCACAGATACTATGTTTTTAAAAGAAATTTACTTTTACTTTGTTACTCTTTCTTAGGTAAGTATAAAAAATAAAGAAACTTTTCCATCACTGTGTCATTTATTTGTATATCCTGGTTATACCAGTGTCCTGTTTTATATAAGCACTTCCACACAGGATTGGGTGCATTGTCACAAGGAGCGCCTTAAAAGTGATTTAATGAAATCAGCAACATTTCACTGAGTGAGTTCAGCAACGCTGATATATGAAAACATTGGAGGTAAATGATATTAAATGTTAAATGGTGTTGTTTCCAGGACTTTAACTCCTTTGCTGCGGTGGCAATTCTGCCGCAGCGCTAGGAGGGCGGGGGGCTGAGCGGCGCTCGCATTCTCATGATGGAGTCACTCCTTCACGAGCCGCAGTTGAGCTGTGCTCATGACAGAGCGGTTCCGTCATGGCCCTGCTCACTCAATAGAACGCGCCGCGCAGGCGCAAAATCAGCGCCGCGCAAGCACAGCAGCAGGGCCATGACGGAACCGCTCCGTCATGAGGACAGCTCAGCCGATGCTCATGATGGAGCGTCTCTGTCATGAGCATGGGAGAAGTTAAGAGGTGTTAAAAAAACTGGGGGGGTCTCTTCAAAGAGAGTGTTGGTTGTAATTTAGAGGGCAGTTTAAAACACATAGGGGCAGATTTATGATGCCCTTGCGTCTCTTTGCACCACAATTCCATCACTTTATTTGACGCAATGGTGGTGCAAACAATGCGCCATATTTACAACGTGATGCATCTAGGAGATGCGTCACATTGTAAAGCCCTGCACCATAAGGAAGCGTTCCTGTGCGGGGGGGGGCGTTCCTGTGCAGGAACGCCTCCTGAAAGTGGCTGAGTGAAATCTATGAGATTTCACTCAGTCACTTTCAGGGCAATGCTGCCTCAAAACTCTGCATGTGCTTCAAGCAGGCGTAGGTCTTGACCCAGCATTGTCAAGATGGGGGACCCCCGAGCCTTGCTGGAGCTGCGTCACACTTGCAATGCAACTCCAGCAATGCACCACCTTTCCGGCACAGATGCGTCACGCATCTGTGCCGTTTTTGCAGCATGGTGCGCCGCATTATAAATGTGGCGCACCATGGGTGGTGGAGCAGTGGCGCACTGTGGCGCACATTAACTGGTGCATCCCTGGGGATGTGCCAGTTAACATAAATCTGCCCCAAAGGCTAAAAATGTGCGCTTAGCAGAGTGTTTTGCCCTTCTAGTGTTATGTTTTTTCTGTCATTCTATGTAGATATGTAATATTGCAAGTTTTTTGTCAGGAAAAAGAAGCCATGACTATTGGCTTTGTGAATGATTGCTAGATTCTTGAAATAAAAAAGCAGCAACCATGGCATTGTTCAATATAGTATTGTAAATACTTGATGAGAGAGTAAAAGAGGGTTAACCTGATCTTTTAAACTTATTCACAGGCTTCTTTAAAGGAAGTGTTCTATATCATTGTAGCGTGGGTGTTTCACTTTTTTATACCTAACACAATCCATTCTGTATGCTGTAGCAGGAGGAGTGCTACATACTTGAATTTTCTTCAGTGCTTATTTTCATTCACTAAGTGGCAGTGAGACCGACATAGAACTTCAATGGGCGGGAGGGGCTGCTCCTGTGCGCCAGCAGGAGTGCGAGGCCGCTGCAGCAGTGGGAGTGAGGCCTCTCAGAGGGGAGTAGCGCAGCTCCTTCTGATGGCCACAATTGCAGATAACAGGGTATGGATGTTCATGGAATTTATGGACGGTTAGTCACTCTAGAGTGTGCGCGGCGCCCCTGGCATCTCATTACGGCGCACAGGGGAGCCGCGGTGCATAGTTTGAGAATCATAGACTTAGGACATAAATTTTCATAATAGCAAGGCTCCTAAGCGATAAAAATCGCCGCTGCTCGGCGTTCTAAATATCGACGCTATGGGCGGAATTTTCCACGGTGTTAGTGCTTTAATATCAATGGGAACACATATGTGATAGTAAATGCAGTAACAGCTGCGGTACTTAACATTATCGCGTGAAAACAAACGTTGTTTTCACACAGTAATGTGTGCCTTGTAAATAGGGGACGGGTGGATTTAGTGTTATTTTCTACACTCTTATGTTAATGATGCTGAATGTTTGATTAGAGCAGGCTTTAACAGTCCTGCGATAAACAAGTTTATTGAACCTCTTTCTATCGCAACGCCTCTTTTTGTGATAGGGTGCTTTCCCCTCCAACCACATTTTGCATGTGCTTTGACCTATGCCCACTTTGCATGCCATTAAGTTACTGTGCGCAACATATTCAAAGAGGTCTTACGGCAGGCGACGTAATGCCATTTTCAAGAAGGTGCAGCAGAATATTTGCAAGGATAGGTAAAACATTAACGTCGCTTTTATCGGCAAACTCGGGCGGGGGGAGACAGTACATGTATTATATAGAAAAAAATCCAAGACAAAACATAGAACAGTTGCTGGCCAAAAAGATCTCTTCCTGCATGCTGCGCATCCTTAGCATCCTACTTAATTCATCTGGGGGCTGAGCTCTTTTTACCTTTTTCTTCTCTCTTATCGTCGGCTGCCTTCGCTGGTGGCTTTGGTTGCAAATACTTACACCTTTGCCAATTGGTCGGGAACTAACCTGGTCGGGCTAATACTCAGGGGGGATCTTCGAATCATTTTTAGCTAATGGGTTTCCAGGCTGAGGCAACGGTAGGTTTCAGTCGGGAGAACAATGGGGCAGCTTTGAGTTTCATGTCTATGAGGGTGCGAGAAGGAGGTGGTAAATCTTAAACATTGGCAACATTCCTAGTCCTCCAGACGGCGGGTACTTGGGTAAACCTCACCTCGGAATTTTCCTTAAACTTTCCCTGTTTAGTTAAACGTAGGAATTTATTCATTGGTGCACGTCATTCCTGGTTGTATTATTCGGGGTGCCAAGCGAAGTCATATTTTGTCATTCTGTAATAACCCGTCAAGTTTCTGCTTCAGGCTGCCCTCCTAAGCGCTGGGTTCAGAGAGAGACATAGTCATTGTTTGCTCGTCGTGTATAGGCACCATATTCAAACCCTTTTTCTCATCCCATCGGCCGTTAAGTCACCATTTTTCCGTACTATAATCGACGTTCCAAAGTGACCTGCAGAAAAGAGGGAAAAAGAAGGGGCGGGGGCAGCGTTTAAAACACATCAGTGGGCATAAACCCGAAAAGGCTTTTACTTACTACATACTCGGCCTATCTCCACGGGATGCAGTATCTACCATCTCGGCGTTTAAGCCCAGGGGGGACCGGTAATGTGGGAGAGATAATTATCGGAGGCCTGTGGATAGCATAGGTCGCCCAAGTGTGGCATTACGGATCGTGTGCAGGGGAGGGTCAAAACAAAGGGCAGTCGGTGTAAAGTGGGGGCAAGCTCGTGCTCTCCTTTGAGGAAGAGAGATAACCTACAGTGGTACAGGGTCGTTTTCGTTCGTACTAGGGGGGCCAGGTGACATTCCTTCGGGGTGGCTTAGGGGCATTTAAAACAACTTCCCTGATACAGGTAGCATATGAGGCTAAATACCAGGATCTTTATCGATTGCTTTATGCTGTACAAAAATAAAAAACACTTACAACAAACCTGGACCATTCATATTTTCAATGTTTCTGCATACTATACTTTTTAACCCTTAACTAATTGAGCTGCTTCATTTCACCTGCTTTTTTTTTTTATTTTTTTTTAAAATCAGAAACAGTGGCCATTTATTCGAAACTTACCAATCTACGCGTTACAACTACGTTTGCTTTTTCAAAAACCTTTAATAAAAATGTTGGTGCACAAATAAGGGCCTACAACCCCGTGGCCCGGCCACGGAGCAGGCTGGAACTGTAAATGGGGGGGGGGAATTTATTTGTGGAAAACAGTGGTCGTTGATTTCATAGTAAAAAGTGCGACAAGTGCAACAAAATCATATCGATAATTCATTGTGAGCAAGTACCAAAAGTGTTGACAATTCGAACCTTCAATAATAAATACAGTAATCAATGATGCATTAGAACTTAATATCAATTCATTGTCCGAACGTGTAATCAGTACCCGTCCCATGTCAATTCATTGTTCGAACGTATATTCAATACCCATCCCGGATCAATTCATTGTCCGAACATATAATCAGTCTTATCCCATATCAATTCATGTGCTAAAAACTGCATACATATCTCATGATATCAAGGCTGAGCAATCGGGGCACAACAAGGAGATGAGAGTTTCATTTGTACCGGCGCCATTTTGGGTGAGGTCAGGAAGGTCCAAGTATAGTCAAAATGTCTCCACCAACTCGTGGTTGGACCGGGACCTCTTTCGGCAGTCCAAAAGTTTTCGTTGAAGGGTAGCAGAGGGGACTGGCGACATGAACCATCAGTCAAAGTGGGGTGGGAGGCAACAATCTCTCCTAACGGGTCATACTGGTGTCCCACCTGAACTGATCAAGTTGGTAGTCTTGCAGGATTATGGTCATTTCAAGATTGAGGCCGGCGCCGGCATGAGCGCGCCGACGTCCCTCGGCTACGTCGTGGTCGTTCCGTGGGTGATCATGGCAGTCATTCCCCATCGGGGGTCGGGCCCCCGTGGCTCTTATAGAATCTTCAAAGTTGAGGAGAACGTTTCTGGACGCAGGAAACTAGAAGCGTTGTTGCACCGCAACAGTGGACGAGACCCCCGCTGGGTGAGCAGAGCATCATTGCCTCGCAATAGTGGACGAGACCTTTTGTTGGGTGAGTGGAGCGTTAGGGGTGCAGCTGAGGGGCCCACACCTGGGGGGGTGGGAGAGGCTTATTCGCGCCGCCTCTCCCTCCCAGCGCACCCCACGCCGACACCTGGCGTTGATATCCGTGATGTCCGGACCAGGCGATAAGAGGGGGGGGGTCGGAGGCAGAGGCATGACATCCCCCCCATGGCCTGCAGGGCGCCGCTTCAGGAACGAACGGGGAGGCCAGACCAGGAGATAGGAGAAGGGGGGGTCGGTGGCATGTGCAAGACACCCCCCCCCGTTGTCGCAGCCATTATTAAAGAAAGAAGAGGGATCCCGTCGGCCTCGGCTCCTCTCCTGGCCCAGGGGGGGGGGGTCGGTGGCATGTGCAAGACATACCCCCCGTTGTCGCAGACATTATTGAAGAAAGAAGAGGGATCCCGTCGGCCTCGGCTCCTCTCCTGGCCCACCTTAGGCGACGACCTCCCCGGCCGACGGCTGCCAACAGGACTCGCCCTACACGTGCCGAAGGCCTTGTCTTCCGGATGGGCGTAGCCGCGAACCTGTTGCACTTCGGGAGTTTCCGGAATGGGGGTAGGTATCTGCTGATTTGTATCTATTTCATGTTACCGTTATTGGGCGTGGCGGGCGGTGGGACAGACATGCTTGGAGCAGTGGGGGGGTGGCGGAGCCTAGCTACCTCGTGGCTGCCGTAACGTTAAGCTTGGCTTCTCTCACCACTTTTATGTTTCTTATTTCTAGCGAAGTCAAAAACTCATCAGTGGCCTACTGATTTTGTTCGATTTCTTTCCCTTCCTTTTGAAGTGTGTTTCATGCTAAAGTTTCTGTTTAACAGGATACAGTGATTACTTCGTATTTTACATATGTCTTCTTTATTAGGGGTACCCTCCGGTTGAGCCAGAGGATGTACCTCTAATAAATGGTCCGGGTGGAACTAGTTTATCAATCAGTGGGGAGTAGATGGGCATCACAGATTACAACGGGGGACAAAGGTCCGCATTACCCACCCTATATTACTACTTGCAAAGACTAGACAGAATATTTCTATTCCACGTTATTTGCAAACAGAGAATACCTCAAAAGAACTATTCCTTGAACAATAAATGTCCAGCCAATCAATCAATCAGTGGGGAGAAAAACAGGCATGACGGATTACAACGGGGGACAAAAGTCCGCATTACCTATCCTTCACTATCTGCAAAGGGAGACAGAATATTCCTATTCTTCTCTGTTTGTAGACAGGGAATATCTCAAAGAGCAATCAAAAATTAGTAGGATTATAACACTTTAATAACTTATAAATATATACATTGCAACAAAAACAGTAAACACCTTAAAACATTTTTTATTAAAACAGAAGCAACAATGACAACTAACAGTAGTGATATCCTGGGCGGGTGAAGGAACTGGGATTGTTAATGGAAAAAGATCTACAGAGAAAGCTATTGGTGAATCATACTTCTCCGGAAATTTAAAACTCACAAATGTTTCATTTGTGTAATCGTTTCAGGTCAAACGGATTGTGGGACAATGTTCAGAATGGAAGAGTCACCAAAAGGCAAAAAGTTCCGCTTGAACCCGGGAGCCGGCCGCCTATGTCGGGGGCGATCTCAGGCCACACCAGGGCAACAAGACTTGGGTAGGGGGTCGGAGCCAAGCGCCCCCTCCGAGTCCGCGCCATCACACCGCCCCTCGGGGGCCTCCGTCAAGCGGTTTAGGGAGGCACCGTATCACATTGTTTTCAAATGCAGTCAGGTCCACAAATGGCCCCCACTTACTTTGAGAATAGTGAAGCTGCAGCAGGTGCAAATAAGCTTCAGACAGTGTTATAAGTGCTGCTCAGAACTCTGAACTATGGCACCCAACTTCCAGGACTTATGCCATTTGTGCAAGGCAGTGACATCGAAGCAATTCAGGGACCAAAACCATGAACGTACACTCATGTATGAAAATCTTACTATTGATGCTTGACTGAGGTCAAGCAGATCAGAGTGCATGAGTCTCATGCTCGATCGATTGAGCTAGCCGGATCGGGTAACAAAAAGTATAAAATAGTTATATAAATAGTTATTTAATAAAATGTTTTACCCTGTTACTTTGCTGGTGTGTTGTATATATTTATAATATTTGCATAGGGTTTGTCGTTATTTTGGGTGGGGTGGGTGGCGGAGCCGAGCTGTCTTGCAGCCATCATCGTGTGGAGCTCAGTTCATCTCACTAGTTTCGTATTTCTCATGAGGGGTTGTTCTTAATGTTTCTATTTTAGCGAGGTCAAAAAGAGATCCCATTAGTGGCCTACTGATTTTGCTCTATTCCTTTTGTTTTTAAACGATTTTTCACTATCTGCAAAGACTAAACAGAGTATTGCGACTCTGTGCTTGTTTGTAAATAGAGAATGAACCAAAGAGAACCAATTCTAAAACAGTAAATGCTTGGATAACAATCAATCAAATGGAGAGAGAAGCAGGCACGACGGATTACAACGGGGGCAAAGGCCTGCGTTAACTACCCTTCACTATCTGCAAAGAGAGAGTACTCCTAAGAGAAAAGAGGGGGGGGCAGCGTTCAAAGCACATCAGCGTGCATAAACACGAAAATGTTTTTACCTATCACGTACTTGACATTTGACAGCTTTTGATATTTGCTATTAAAAAACCATTGAAATGCACTGGAAAAACCTTAGGTTATAGACCATATATAGTTAGGAATTAGCATTTACAAAACCTAGAAAATTTACTGAAAAAACCATAGGTTATAGACCATATATAGTTAGGAATTAGCATTTACAAAACCTTAATTTACTCGCACAAAACCATAGAAATGTGTATATATAGTTAGTTGCAATAACTATATATCGCGCACCCGCAATCCACTGCTGATGATGTCACATATTACATCATTCATGACATGGTCAGTGACATCACTGATGACATCACTGATGACAACTCAAATGACATCACTGACAACATCACTGATGACATCAATCATGTGATAATACGATCAACCTCTTCAGACTCTAATATAACCTTAGATACACTCAGAGTAAACAGACACTCACAGACTGTCACTCATCCATGGAGTTACTCACACACCTAGTCAGTCATGCACTGAATCAGTCACACCTCCATTTCCTCAACTATACAGGTATACACACCTTACTTATTCAAACATATACTAACACATATTTACTCTCTTATACAATCCCTGATACAAGTTTTCAATGATCCATTCAGCCACTTACACATACACTGGCTCTTATACACAGTAATTTATATATGTGAACTCTCACATGTACTGTGTTTTACATATGTACTTACTTTGAAATGTAGCACTGAGATATCCATTCACTCACCAATACACTCGTACACAGTCAACCACCCATACAGCTGTTTCCACATGCAGTTTTGAACCCATAGATCTAGTGAATCAACTGTTCACACATGTATGCACAGAGTCACACACCTCCCAGCCACCCCCACACACACACTCACTCTCCCATACAAATACTTGGGCAACCAATCAATAACCCATATAGTTACTCATATAGCTACTGATCAACACATGCAGCAGTTCATAGAACAACAGATATAATGATGCACAAATTAAGACAGTTTAGTCACTAACCCATGCACTCAGTGAGACACATTTAATCACTCTCTCATACAGTCAGTCATGCACCTACTAAATCCTTCATCCAGACACTTATACATCCACTCATTCTTCAATATGTAAGACATATTTTAACTTTACAGAAACATACAGTCACAGGATGATGTCATCAGTGATGTCATCAGTGATGTCACTGACCATGTCATGAATGATGTAATATGTGACATCATCAGCAGTGGATTGCGGGTGCGCGATATATAGTTATTGCAACTAACTATATATGCGAATTTCTATGGTTTTGTGCGAGTAAATTAAGGTTTTGTAAATGCTAATTCCTAACTATATATGGTCTATAACCTATGTTTTTTTCAGTGAATTTTCTAGGTTTTGTAAATGCTAATTCCTAACTATATATGGTCTATAACCTATGGTTTTTTTCAGTGAATATATATATAGATATATATTTGATATTTGTATCGCGCACTACTCACCCGCAAGGGTCTCAAGGCGCTTGTACGAATACCGCTGTGGAACCCATCCTGGCTTTCCCTGTGAGGCGTCCACTCCTGGGCACCCCCAAGGTGGAGGCCAGGCATCCTTAGCGTTGTGGGGTCCGTTGTGGAGATTAAGCAAGCTATTGCCCAGAGTTGCAGAGTGGGACTCCATGATTGAAATAGGCACCGAGGCGAGAATTATCAGGTCCGTGGAATTTTTGAGCCCAAGACCCGCCAAGGCGGGGAATTGAACCCTGGTCCCGGGCTAGACCTCTGCATCAGGGTCTGCCGCTCTAACCATTGAGCCACACTTCTCCATGGTGGTACTTTCCTGGAGTGGAAAAACCCAGAGAGGGCCATTTTTGCAAACCACTTGGGAATAAAACCGCCACCACTTTTATCAAACCTTTCCAGTGGCCATAAGGGTCCTATTCTGTAGTTGTGTCGTGGTGGGCCCCAGCCAGGCCTACCAGTGCTAGGGTTTCGCCCTTCTCTGCACAAGTCCTCAGACCAATAGGAAAGAAGTTGGCATGGAAACTGCAATATAAAACAGAGCGCTTTATTACACTCAGGAGGTGGAACTACATTCACATAACACCCTTCGGTAGTGTATGAAGTAGCACACTGAACAGAAGGAACATGTTCATTTTATACCCACACAGGGGCTCAAAAGAAGGCGGTACAAGTACAGAAGAGAAGGTTTACATACATAAAAGGTCATACAGAAATGTAAAGTCAACAAGTGGGAGGAGCTAACAGTTTGCTGGTTCCAACAGAAATACCCTGACTGTTACAGATTAAGGACAGGTGCATGGAAAGTCACAGTCTCCTCTGCGCATGTGCAGAGTAGCAGAGCCTAAATATAGTCTGTCTCTAAGCAGAATACAAGAGCAAATGACAGCAAGGTAGGACAGAGCACAAGGGGAGCACATGGCAG
>NW_028249301.1:0-236320 GCF_964263255.1 Lissotriton vulgaris
CATAAATGATGACGTTGACCAAGCATTTTGTGATCCGGATGGCAACAGTGCAGTACTGACAGAGCTTCTGTGAAACTGAAGACCAGCACAAGGTTTCCTTATTGACTAAGATTCCCTGATCAAATAAGATCGAGGACAAACTGTGTTCCTGTTGAATGATCCTGGCACTGAACTTTGAATTTTTTATTGAACTGTGACATTGTAATGCATTTTTATCTTATTGAATTAAGAAGAGACCCTACGGCCAAGTCTACAGAAGAAGAACAGTGTTGTCATTCTAGAAGAAGAGGGAGTAGAGATAGGGATGACTCATGAAGACTTCTGTATATCAGACTAGTCACATTACATCATCTAAATCGACTTTCCGATTTGCACAAGTTGAAATGTTACGGAGAAACTATGTTTGCTGTTATTTATACTTTAACCATCTGATTGTAAATAAGCCATGAATATCTATAGTCCTGATAGATATATGCTGATAATAGCTGGAGTATTGGGGAGAGGTGTGGTGCAGAGGCCAGGGCGGATGACTCCGAAAGACAGGGGCTCACGGTTCTATCCCCTGCTCCAGCAGCAGGTTTGCCCAGCACCTTGTGACTCTGGGCAATAGCTCGCTTAATCTTCCCACGGCCCCCAGCGCTGGGACACTTCACCTGAGGTAGCTGAGCGATTTACAAATGCTGGAATTATTATTTATTATTATTAATCTTTGCAAGCAGTGTTTACTGCTTTGCTTATAGGATTAGGTTCTCCATCTCCTCTTAGGTTCAGCTCCATGCCAACCACACCTGTTTCTGCTATTGAGAGATTCCACAATTGTAATGTTAATTTGCTTCACAAAAATGCTTCAGGGGGGGATTTTTCCTCCAATGCATATATCTGATAGAAGCTTCAGATGCTTCTAGCTGCAGATTCCTTACCTTTGGATTTCCCAGGCATCCAACTGGATCTAGAAACTTTTGTGTGAGCAATACCTCTGCGCTCCATCAGGTGGCTTCATTTGGTCCCCCGTGGCATAGTTGTTGGTGCCGGATGTGACATCACCGACATCTATATTGGCGTCTCCCAGGCATGTGGATGTCAGTTCTTTTCTTTCTGCGCCTGTTAGTGCTGATCTTGAGAAGCGATACCCCTCTGTCTCTCTCTGACAGACTCATTTAAACATTTTGTCAAGGATTCTTTCATTGTGTGTCTAGGGATGACCTCTTAAAAGGTTGGCTTTAAACCATGAGCCTGTCACCGAGCCATGTTGGTTACCGACCCACATCTTGTGTACTTATGGTATCTCGAATGCGACCACCACTTGAAGTTATGATCGGACTGCCAGGCCATGGCACCGAAGGCTTTGAGGGAGCGTCCCTAAAGCTATTTGCGGGCCAGCAGTCGATGCCATAGAGCGCAACTCCTCAAAGGTCCCTGTCCCGATCAAGGTGGAGAAGGTTACAGAACTGCTGCAGTAGCCCCAAGTCGTCTTCTTTGCACTCAAGGTCCTCTGGAAACTCTGGGAAAAGGCAGAGGAAGAAGAAGTCTAAGTGGAATTCGACTTCACCTCACCCGTTGAGAATTAACGAGATGGGTGAGGAACATCAATGTTCCAGGCGCGGTTCTGTGGGGCCAGGTTCAACTCTGCGCCTCCCTCCCGTTTACGGGAGCCCGAGTGACACCCACTCAGATAAAATATTTTTACAATGCCATGCTTGGCGTATGTGACCCCTCTGGTGCACCTTTTGGCCCCACAAAGTCAGAGAGGACCTATCAGGTTCCGCGATGGCGGTTCCTGCCTCCGTTCCGGTGGGGTCTCAAGGCTCCGATTCTGGGTCCAGATCTGCGCTGGTCGTGCTAACGCATCCTTCGCCAGTGCCAGTCCTGAAGCCGAATCTCCCGGCACTGCCGGTGCCCACTGGCAGCGCCAGCCCCATTCTGATTCCCAATGACTCGGAGTCGGATTGACGTTGTTTGACACTTATGGGGCCCAATGGCTCTAGGTCATTACCTGTGCATTTTGAAGAGGTTTCAGGCATGGGAGAAAAGTGGGAGGGGTCTCTGAAACCTTTAGAACAACAGTTAGACACTCCTGGTGAGGATTTGGATTGCTATGAGGAGCTTTCGGAGACCAGTGGACTGGACACCTCTCCAGATGCTGGTATTCTCTCTGCACCTACTGTGGCTATGGAGAAGGGAGCTTCTTATGGTATGGTGGTAAAGAGGGCAGCACATGGCCTTTCCCTGGAGCTGCCCTCAATGCAAGTAAAGACTAAACTCTTGACTGAAGTGCTTCAGCCTGAATCTTCCTCATCGGAATCCCTTTAGTCCTTTAATGAGGCACTAACAGATGTCCATCTAGGTGTGTGGTCCAAGCTTAGCCCAGGGGATCCTGTGAAAAGATTATAGCATGCCAACATCCTACCCCTGAGAGCTGTGTGATCAAAGCCCCAACGTCCCATGGTGCATTCCCTTCCGGGCTGTGCTCTCCCAGGCAGTGAAAGATTGGAGAGATGTAGCAAATCTCACCATTAGGTGTGGTCTGGATACAACTGACTCACTGGGTAGAGCAGATTCGTCGATGACTGTGCGGTGCCACACCTGGGGAATGTCCAGGCCTACCTCATGGACATGATTTTCGGTGGGACTTGTCTCTTTGGAGAGAAGGCAAACTCGGTGCTGGAGAGCTTCAAGAATTCGCAGGTTACGGCATGGTCCTTGGGCCTCTCAGTGACATCTCAGCCCCAGTTTGCCTTTCTCCCCTATCATGGCAATGGAAGAGGCTTTCATCTGTGTCAGCCATACCCCTGTCACTGTGCTGCACAGACTTTCCAAATTCTGCGCAGACATGGAAGTGGTGCATTCCGACCTAGTAAAAATAGCAGCTAGAAGTCATCTGCCATCCACCTCTCGGCAACTGCAGCATTTAGGCCTTCATGATGGATACATCTGCCTGTGGATTCCTACCCTTTTGAATTAACCCAATGCACAACATTCCACTGAAAATTTTCCCCTCAGCTGTCCCACGTCGACGAGGATGTCACAATGGAATGGCTCCGCACGTGACTCAGCATGACGTCATCTGAGCCATAAGAAGTCCTTGTCAGTGTTGACGTCAGTTCCCTTTTTTCCTTGTTGTTGACGTGTAAAGTTTTTTTCCGAGGCTCTCCATTTCTGGGAGTTTTCTTCGATACTGTTGCTGCCACTTTGTAGCCTTTGAAGAGGACTCATCCTATAAAGTCGGGATTTAAGTTGTGCAGGAATACGGGGATAGATGTTCATCATTGACCTGCATGAAGATTGTCTGTGGTGTTTGTCTTCAATTTACAATGTTGGGAAATGCTCTTCATGCAGACAGATGAATACGAAGGCCCTGAAAGAGAGGGAGGCCAAGTTATTCATGGCCAAAGCCAAGAGGCAGAAGAGGGCTCGCAGGAGATCTCAGACCTGGTCGAAGTTGTGGATGCCTCATACGACGAGATCTTCCAAGAAACATAAGAAGAAGCAGCACCATGTTTCTCTGTGTCGCTCTTCAAAGAATGTGACCCCAAAGTTGGTGTCTCCGAGTCCTAGGTTACGTCACAAAGATGAAATATCTCCATCACCTTCTGGCTCCTTTTCTTTCACTGAGAGCTGTTAATCCTCCCATTCAGAGGAATATTACTCCTCTGGTGCTGAGGTCTGCCACTCTGGTACAGAGAACTCCAACTCCACAGCCGAATTTGGTGCCTCCCCAAACGGCTCCAGAGCCCTTTGTTCCAGATCCATTATATCCAGAGTTCCCGACTACGGGATTGGATCTGTCTAATTTTTTTAATGCTATGTTTAACATTTTCACAAGGGCTGCAAATCCATCTTGTGCGCCTGCCAGCCCTATGGGTCCACTTGCATACTCTTTTGGAGGTTTTCCCCTCCTTTTCCACAGTCACCTTTCATGCCATTTATGGCTGTGACTCTAGGAAGTTGGCCTCCATCCTCGCCAAGGTGGCCGATACCATTGCATTTTCCAGAAGGGTCATGGCCCTGTGGATGTTCATCTCCGGCGCCGTCTGGATTCGAGCTGGTGCTGGCTCAACTTCAACTGACTTTAAACCCTGTTCCTTTGGATGCTCCTGTGATATTGATTCTGAAGTCCCCGGCACCACCTCTGGCACCGATGTCAAGAATGCCATCTCAGAGAGAGGCTTATAGGCTGGTGGAATAATAATACCAAGAGGAACATGTGGGAGATGCAGAAGGGGAGATTTTGGACCTTGACCTGAGTTTGTGGGATTACAAAAAAGCAAGTGGTCTGGATACTTCCCCTGAGGGGAAATTCTTATCACCTTAGGGTTCACTACCTCCTGAGGTGGCTTTATATCACACAGTTATTCATAAAGCAGGAGATCTTTTGGAGTTACCACTTCCCACAGCTGAACTGAAATCTGATATCCTCACTAAAGGTTCTCCATTCTTCAGCTTCTGCCTCCGAACCATTGTTGCCCTTCAATGAGACTTAACAGAGCCTATTTTAGGAATCTGTCAGAAGCCAATGTCCTCTCCTGTAGATTCCAGGACAGTGACTAGAAGATACAAGGTAGCTCCTAAGGATCTGGCTTTTTTATCTTCCCCTCCCTCACCAGAAAGCCTAGTTGTCCAAGCTTCTTGCTTTTCTAAGTTATCAGTAGGGTCTTTTCCAACCTCGCCTGCTGATAGGGGATCAAAAAGAATGGAGCAGTTGGCCAAAAAGAGTTTTTTGTCAGGGAGTATGGCCTTGAAATCTACAAATGCCACATGTCATTTGGGACGTTACATTCACGCCCTCATGGATTCAGCTAAAGAGGTCATCCCAAAATTGCCTACCGTGGTCCAGGGGCATTTTTTGAGCTGCTGGTTGATGCTCAGGCTGCTGCCCATCAAGTAATTTAATCTGGGATGGACACGGCAGACTCTGTGGCTAGAGCAATAGGGTCTTCGGTGGCGATGAGAAGGCATGCCTGGATGAGGGGTTCAGGGTTTTCACCTGATGTTCAGGCTACATTGCTAGACTTGCCTTTTGATGCATCCCACTTGTTCGGAGCTAAGGTGGACTCAGCACTGCCACACTTTAAGGACAGCAATGCAACAGCAAGGTTCTTGGAACATCAGACCCAGGGACCCAGGGACTCTAGACAATTCTGCAGATTTTAGGGCTTTGCAAATAACTTGTCCTTTCATGGCAGACAACAACCACAGCAGCAGAAGACAAATCCTCTGTACAAATCCTACAGGGAAAGGGCCAGAGGTCGTCTGCGGGGTTCTGCCCAGCAACAGATTTCCTCCTCCTCCACCTCTTCTGCTTCTCAGACCAATGTTGTAGGGAAACCGCTCTAACTCTGCCATCTTAGACGTGCGTGTCCCGCTGGAGGACGGGTGGCCTATTTTCTACCTCTTTGGACTTGACCTCTGGGTTTTAAACATCATAGAAAATGGGTATGCCATACCCCTTCATGAGTTCCCCCTCCTTTTCCTCCCTAACAATGCCTTTGCTCAGAAGAGCATCTTCTCCTGCTCCAACAGGAAGTACTGCCATTGCTTCAAAAGGGTGCAATCAAGATAAGTCCAGAGCAGGAAAGGGCTCAGGTGTGTTACTCCTGGTATTTCCTGATGCCCAAATTTGAACTTTTACCTCAAACAGGGGAAGTTCAAAATGTGGACCTTGGCACAGGGTCTTTTCACATTGGAGAAGGAAGACTGAATGGTGTTGATAAATGTACAGGATGCATATTTTTACATTCCCATTTTGAAGTCGTGTCGGAAGTATCCCCATTTTACGGTGGGGACTCAGCACAGTCAGTTTGCAGTCCTTCTGTTGGCCTTACTTCTGCACCTCAAGTTTTTGCAAAGTTGATGGCAGTGGTGGACTGCCAGAAAGTCACCAGAGATAGTGGCGCATTATTTGTTGGTAACAACACAGCTGTTTGGGATTTTTGATAAATGTACCGAAATCTCATCTGGTGCCCTCTCAGCACAACCTGTTTAATAGGAGCAATACTGGAAACAACAGTGAGTCGTGCCTTCTTGCCTCCACAGTGGATTCAAGACATCCATGCTATGAATCCGCTGTTTCAGAATGTAGCGTCTGTTCCAGTCCTGAAGGTCTTGTGCCTGCCTGGTCTGTTTGCTTCCTGAATTCTGTTGGTCAACCATGCACGTGGGCATATAAGGACCCTCCAGTCGTTTCTCCGCAGGCAATGGTTTCAACACAATGGAGATCTCGAGGAATTGGTCAGAATCTATAGAGACCCTGTAGCAGATCTGCAATAGTGAAGTGTTCCAGGCAATCTGTCTCAAGGGAAGCCATTTTACCCTCCTTCTCCGCTGGTCACAGTGATAATGGATGCCAGCACTTTAGGATGGGGAACTTATCTGGGGGATCTGGAAGTCAAAGGTTTTTGGTCTCCATTGGAAAGATTGTTTCAAATCAGTCTTTTAGAATTGTTGACGATATATCTGAGTCTAAACGCCTTCCTCCTTTCCCTTTGTGGTCAGTCGGTTCAGGTCTTAACAGACAACACTACAGCAATGTTGGTGGCACATCAACAAACAGGGAGGAGTAGGGTCGAATCTTCTCTGCAGAAAGGCTCTTCGACTCTGGTCCTGAGCTCAGGACCATCAGATTGACGTAATCACAAATCATCTGGCCGGAGTGCTGAATGTGCATGCGGATAGTCTCAGTCAGCAATATTTGACCGATCAGTGGCATCTCCATCCAGAGGTGGTACTTCGTATTTTCAGGGTGTGAGGGTTTCTTTAGTTGGACCTGTTTGCTACTCACGAAAATGCACACTGCCTATCATTGGGCAGTCTTCGGGAGCTCTGGGGGATTCATTTCATTTAGATTGGGACTTGCAGCTTCTTTACACGTTTCCCCAATCCCTTGATTCCTCAAGTTCTGAGTAAGATTCGCCAAGACCGGGCCCAAGTCATATTGATCGCCCCAGATTGGCCAGGAAGGATGTGGTACACAGATCTTCTTTACCCCTCATTGCACCCTCCACTCCGTCTCCCTCTCAGGGCAGACCTCCACTCACAATCGTTGGGGCAGGTTCTACACCCCCCACCTCCAGAAGTTGCACTGCCATGCCTGGAGATTGAACGGGGCAACCTGAGCTCTTTTTCTTTATTTATTTGAAGAGTTTTATATAGCGCTGGCTAGACCCGGAGGTATCGGAGCGCTTCACATGAGGATCATTGCTTTACAAGTTATAAATTACATCTGTTACAAGAGCATAGTAAGAACACAGGAAAAAGAACAAAGTTAACAGTAGTTCGTCAAAGGGAGGGGGCGGAGGGAGACCAAAGGAGGAGGTTAGGAGAATTATGCCTAATGTTCAGCTGGGTAGGTGATGGTCAAGGGGGTGAATCAGGGCTTATCTCCTCTATAGCTGTCTAGCAGCTCCACCGGGCATCAACCATGTTGCTCAGGTTTCAGCAGTAGGGAATAACTAAGATAACAAATTTGCATGGTTACATTAGTTACAGGTGCATATTCAAACATAGGGGTTCAGGTCCCCAGTAGAGGAAGGATGGAAGGGAGGGGAGAAAAAAAGAACAGGGGGCAGGGAAGCAGATCAGTTCTGGAAGACTGGCAGTGGAAGAAAAGTGTCTTATGGAGCACCAAAGGTTAGAGCAAGCGGGACCAGAACCCAGGTGGGGCCACGTAGATACTCGGGCCAATGCCAATAACAAACACCATATAGTCATCTCGGCATCTAATATGAGATTGTTTGATAATGGGTTCCAGGGGGGAAATGCATAGGATGTAGAGGCCAGGCAACATAGTTATGGCGAGGTTGGGGGTAGAGGACGGCGACTAATGAGTCTTTCAGCAGCTCCTGTTCAGATCACAGAAGGCATTACTCATCAGATACTCAGAGTTCCAAAACCATCCTAAGGTCAGGTTCAGCGAGGTCCCCTTATTCCGGTGACCCCCTCCCTACTGTGGGTAGTCCCGAGGTAGGGGTGGATCTCTCCGCCCCCCGAGCATCGGTTGGGCGCATGCAGGGACTCTCCCCCTCTACCAGTCAGCAGTTCCCTGCAGGCTGTTGCCCCTATCCAGGGTGTCTCTCCCGCCTTGAGAATGTTCATGACAGGAATTAAATCCCTGTAGTGCCTAGTAGGGTCGACTGCCAAGCACCGAATGTGGTGGGCGATATTTTATCAGCCAGAAGACACTCCACCAAATCTGTCTATGCTGGTAGGTGGGCTAAATTTGTGAAATGGTGTGAGAAGAAATCAATTGATCTCTCAAATGGCCATTTATCTGATGTTCTAAGTTGTTCCTTTTCCCTGGCGCAACAGGGTTGTGCAGCGGCAACTGTTAAAGGCTACTTATCTTCCTTGTCAGCTTTTCTTTGTTTGGCAGACCTACCCTCTTTGTTTAAATCTCCTATGGTTAGGATATTCATTAAGGGTCTCTCTAATAGGCTTCCTCCCACTCTCTTTATTATGCCTCAGTGGGATTTGTATTTGGTTCTCAAGTTTTTGATGGGTTTGCCCTTTGAAACTTTGCATATTTGCCCTTACAGGTGTCTCACATTTAAAAGTATATTTTTAGTGGCAATCACATCAGCTAGGAGGGTGAGTGAATTGCAGGCTCTTAGTTCCAAGCCTCCTTTTACATCCTTCCATGCAGGTTAGATGGTTCTTAGGACCAGAGCTGCTTTCCTGCCTAAGGTGATTACTCCATTCCACTTCAGGCAGTCCATCACCTTACCTAATTTCTACCCTCCCACTCACTTTTCTAAGGGGGAGAGATTTCATTGTCTATACCCTAAGGTGACAGGGGGCATCTACGTGGACAGAACCAAGGGCTTCAGGCTGGATGATCAACTCTTCATAGGATATGTGGGCAAGTTGAAGGGCAAGGCTTTCCACAAAGGAATGCTGCCCAGGTAGATAATCCTGTGCATCAAGATCTGCTACAACTTGGTCAAGAAGGAGCCTCCTGAAGGTATTCATTCTCATTCTACCAGAGCTAAGTTGTTTTCTTCGGCTTTGGCTAGAGGTGTGGCTGTAGTAGAGATCTGCAAAGCAGCAACTTGGGCTTCCGTCCACACTATTCGTAGGATTCGGAAGTGAGAAAGCACACCCATTTTGCTTGTTCAGTGTTGCTGGATTTTTTGGTATAGGCAGGCAGGCACTCACCTCCGAGAGCGGGACTACCTGGGGATTCAGTTTAAAAGGTGAGGAATCCAAAGGCAGATGTTACATCAGAAGAACAAGTTACTTACCTTCTGTAACGCTTTTTCTGGTGGATACAGTATCATTACTTTAGCTGTGGGGAAGATCATATGTAACTGTACTCAACTGAATGATAATCCATTTGATCATAATTTTTAATGCATTTACACTTAATAATAATTGGTTGATTGTTAAGGATTAATAAGACTGTAATGTGGGTCCATTTTGATTATCAAGTTAACTTAGCCTGACTCTGGGCCTCAGCTGAGGATTTCAAGTTTTAAGGTTGTCAGTATGCTATTTTTCTTTCTTCAGCATGGGCTTAATAGGCACTTCATTAGTTACACAAAAATATATTTTTATGTATTAGACTGATTTTGAGGCCTGGGAGGAGTAAAGATGGCAGCAGACATGAAGAGATGACGGTAAAAGGAGCCTCCTGTACCCTCTGTTCAAGGACGAGCAGATGTGTACCTAATTGTGAGAGAGTGGGAATTTGAGGAATCTACCGGTCCACAGCAAATGTCGCTACTGGATTGGTCTTGGACTGTGGGAACAAGATATGGATGTTCTGCAACCTTCAATTGAGCTTTTAATTAGTGTTCCATAGTTAGTTACAGCTCAGACTTTACCCTGACTTAGACAAGAGCAGACCTTTCTGTTGGGTGTTCCGCTAAAGGGAAAGCTTTATGTTAGGCACTCTTGTTTCCTCTGAACTTCTACTGAGGTTCACATAATGCTGATACCTTCTTCCCTTCCTTTTTAGAATCCCTGGCTCTGTCTTTATTCTTTCATCTAGATAATGAGGGTTTCTTCAAGGAACACATTATATGAATATTTCACATTCTTTACATTTTTTTGTTATCATCCTGTACTTTAGAATACTTAAATACAGAGTACATGAGCACCTGAATAATATGGCTGTATTATTATACTTTCTAAATCATTGCCAATTTTATTGATCGACTAATTACTTGGAAAATAATCCTTTATAATCCTTTATGGCTGGAATACCATCCTCTCTGTCGTCATTGTGAGGCCTCTTTGGGTTCACTGCATTTGAAATGTATTTCCTATGTTAGCTCCCTCTCAACGCTTCAAGTTGACAAGCAAAGGTCCATACGAACGGGAAGGGATTCCATTTGATGTTTTCATCAAGAGACTGAGGTTCAAATACCCCTGTGTACAGGAAGACTGGAAGAAGTGTCAGGAATCCCGGTGATCTTCTCCGGAGTGGTAGGGAATGCACACCAGTACTGAGTGAAAAAACTGTACTGCTGCCTATCAAAGAGAAGGAGATAGACTACCTGATGGTTAGAGAATTTGCATTCTCCTGGACCAAAGATCTGGCTCCACTGCATTTCTATGTGAAGCTGGATACTGTAGAAACCAGAAACATGTGACTGCTTCCCAGTAGATCAATGTGAGGGCTGATGCATGTCACTGTGACTCTGTGTTAGAACCTGCATTCCCATATACTAATTGCAGTGTCTCAATTCATCTGCAATTCTATATTATTTGCATCACCCTGAGAAATGTCTTCAGGCATCCACATCTGAGCTTGGGACTTCTACCTACATTGCGCACTTTATGCCAACTATTCATGCTCCCCTTGAAAAGTCGTTACCCAGCAATCTGTGCCCTACAGGACATTGCCACGTATGCCTTTATCAGGCAGGTAGGTACAGTAGAGCCTTTTCTTTGGCTCTTTACCACTTTACCATTCTGGTTGGTTTTTATTTTAAATAGCATAATTATTTTGTCATTTAAAATAAAAGGCATTTATGAGTTATGGCAAAGGTAAGGGTTCAGGGTGGTACGGGTTTTAAAGGTTTTTTAGGGTTCAGGGTTGGGTAGTGGTAAGTGTAGTAGGTATTTTAAGGGTTTTTAAGGTTTAGAGTACAGGTCATGTGGGAATTTAGCGTTCAGGGATGGGTAAGGGTAGTTTAGTGTTCAGGGATAGTCAGGGGTAAGGGTAGCAAGGATTGTAAGGGTGTTTAAGGTTCAGGGATGGGTAGGGGTACGGGTTATGTGGGGAATATATTGTTCAGGGATGGGTAAGGGAGCAGGTGAGTAAATGGCTTTCTAGGTCCAGGGGTGGGTAAGGATATGAGTTAGTAAGGAATTTTTAGCTTTCAGGGATGGGTAAGAGTACAGGTTAGCAAGGGTTATTAGGGTTTTTAAGGTTTAGAGATGGGTAAGTGGAATGGGTAGTAGGAAGTACATCTAAAAGGGTAGAGAAGAGAGAATATATATATATATATATATATATATATATATATATATATATATATATATATATATATATATATATATATATATATATTCTTTTTAACGGGCAAATAAATATGAATGAATATCACTGCAATTATATGGTTAAGCCCTGCATGGTATTACAATGTGTTTTAAAGGTCAGCGTGTTATAATGCCTGTGGGGTTAAAGGATACATGGTATTGTTTGATAATTCAGTTGTCCACCTTCTCTACCCATTTAATGTCAAAGGCTAAAGACAAGGTACTTGACAGTTCGATGAACTCAAATTAGTACCTGGCTTGTATGATTCCACGGTCAACATCAATACTTGTTACAGGCATTGTCTAATTGCCCCTGGAGTCTCACACGTCCAGGAGAACTGGCCTAACATAGAATGAGAGCAGTAAGCGGTTGGCCTCCTCTCATATTTTTTTTACATGTCCTCAGATTCTATTATCTTTAGGCAACCCACTTCCCTGCCCTGCCCTCTACTCGACCCTCATTTCTGAGTTGGTCAAAGGTGTAAGTCTAGATTCAACCTCAATCATCTCCAATGGTTCATAAATTCTGCTGCATCTAACCTGCAGATAGTAAGTTCTATTAGTTTCCTTAACACATCCCTATATTGCTTTCCACAGGATGAAGGCGTGGATGCGGTTGGCAGCCACCAATTGGCTCTCAGAAGCAGAAGTCCCTCCTTTCACAAGCAGGTACGGCTCACTTCATAAACCCCTTGACTGCAGCTGGTACTTCTCGGGTATGATGGTCGAATATATACATTGTCTACTTTGTAGTAAATATTTTCTGAATTCAGAGATTCTTTTCCCACTGCCAGAATATATGAGAAATTAACTTGGGACAGGTGACTTACCTTAAAAGTAGTGATGTCACAGCAGGCATCACATTTGTGTTATTGCTCTGTAACTGTAATGGTGAACTTAGAGTAGTCATCCCCTGTCCAGATGAGGTAAAGTCCATGAACACAGGTTACAGTGGGGCCTTTCCTTAACCCTGTTTCACTATTTTCCTGAAAGACAATTAAAGGACAATGCAATTAGGGAGAGAACATAAAAGAATTATATTATTCTTACAATTTTGTTTTAATGAGTATCTAATTTAAATATATATATATATATATATATATATATATATATATATATATATATATATATATATATATATATATATATATATATATATATATATATTCACTGAAAAACACCAAAGGTTTCACACCAGTTATAGTTAGGAATTAGCATTTAAAAAACCTATGAAATTCACTGAAAAAACCATAGGTTTCACACCAGTTATAGTTAGGAATTAGCATTTAAAAAACTTATTAAATTCACTGAAAAAACCATAGATTTCACACCAGTTACAGTTAGCTGGAAATTTTACTGACATAAAACCATTGAAAGTCCCCCGTTATAGTTAGTTGGACTCACTATAACTTGCGCGCCTGCAATGCACTGCTGATGACGTCACATATTACATCACTCATGACATGGTCAGTGACATCACTCATGACATCACTGATGACACCATCCAGTGAATGTGTGTCTTTCTGAAAAATCAATATGTTTTATATATGTATTTGTAAAGGTCGATGGACGAATAAATGTTTAAATAAGTGTGTAAATGGATGTTTATTTTTAATAAAATATTGATTGGTTAACTGGCTTATAAAGTGTATCTTAGTGAATACATATATTAGCGAGTAATTTTTAAATATTTAAATATATGTATCAGTGTTTCACTTTGTGTATAAGTGGATGCATGGGTTGGTGAAAGACTCACTGTTTGTATGTGTTTTGAAGGCAGCGTATGTGCAGGACTGTATGGGTGGATGATTGTGTATATGTGTGTGTTAGTGAGTGAATGCCTGCCTCACTAGTGTCTTTATGAGTAACTACATATGTTTTAATCTAGTATATGTGAGTATTGATGTATATAAGTGAGTATATGTGAGAGTGAGAGATTGAAAGAGTTCCTGTTTAAATAAGTATGTGTTTCTATAAGTGATTGTTTAAGAGAGTATGTGTAAGTTTCTTTAGAAGTAATGTGCTAGTGTGTGTATAGCTGTATATGCAAATAAATCGATGTTCAATAGTTTATTTGCATGGGTGAGTAACTTTTGGATGACTGTCGGTGTGTAACAGGATGTATATGTGTATCACTACATATGATGAGTGAGTATATGTATGAGTGACTATATAGAACTGTTGCTGAATGAGAGGATGTGTATATAGATGGTGGAATTACTGAATTGGTTGTTGTAACTGGTATGGGTATCTCCATTTTTTTAAAAATGTTAGTTTCTATTTTTGAATATGTGTTTCAAGGGTTACATTACACTGAAAGGAGGTCTGTCAGTCTGTCACAAGGATGGTGTCATCAGTGATGTCATGAGTGATGTCACTGACCATGTCATGAGTGATGTAATATGTGACGTCATCCGCAGTGCATTGCAGGCGAGCAAGTTATGGTGAGTCCAACTAACTATAATGGGGGAATTTCAATGGTTTTATGTCAGTAAAATTTCCAGCTAACTATATCTGGTGTGAAACCTATGGTTTTTTCAGTGAATTTAATAGGTTTTTAAAATGCTAATTCCTAACTATATTTGGTGTGAAACCTATGGTTTTTTCAGTGAATTTCATAGGTTTTTTAAATGCTAATTCCTAACTATAACTGGTGTGAAACCTTTGGTTTTTTCAGTGAATTTCAAAGGTTTTTTAATAGCAAATTTCTATAGCTATGAAATGTAATATTTTTATAATGAATCCTTTATTGTATATTTATGTAATACTATTTTTTTAATGTATATTGTTCATGTTTTTTTAATTTTTGCCCTGGAGCGCTCCCGGTGCGCGTCCTGGTGAGCGCACCAGTAAGTGCAGTCTTGCGGCGCGCCCCAGGGCGCGTACCGGTGAGCGTCCCGTTAGCGCTTTTGCCGCGAACGAAAACATCATCGTGACGTATCGCGAAGCCGCGTCCGCGTGATACGCACGGCGTAAACGCACCCGGAAGCACTCGAGCGCATACAATCGCGCAACGTAAGCATCCAACGCGTTTACGCGACGTGCCAGGGGGCGCGTAGCGTAAGCGCGTCGGGTCATGTGACCTAAAAATAACTCTTTTTATTGGTTCAGGACAGTTTTGGTTTCCAAATGATGAAAGCCCTGGTCATGTGACCTGAAAATAACACTTTTCATTTGTTCAGGACAGTTTTTTTTTCCTAATGATGAAAGCCCCCACCTTTTTTCCTCATTCTCACTTTGTACTTTGAGTGAAGAAGACCTGTTGAAAGACCTCTTTGTACCTTTTTGGACTGAAAAATGGCTTCAGTAACAGCAGCAGTAGCAGGAGCATCTCAGCCACCACCACCACCACCAAGAGGACCACCACAACACCACAGTGGTCGAGATGAAGAAGAGGAGGAGGAGGAGGAGGGGAGGAGGACATTCCTGCCAGAAGATAATACCCCATATAGGCCAAAGCAGCACATTATATGGGAGTTTTTTTCCATCCCAAAGGACCAAAAAAAAGTAAATGCGCCAAGGGTTACTTGCCTAATCTGTGGCATTGAACTTTCAAGGGGGAACCCTTACAAGAAGTACTCTTTTGGCAATAACACCATGATTCGCCACATGCAGCGCAGGCATCCGAACAACTATGCTGCGGCAGAGGTCCGAGAACTGGCCAGAAACCCTCCCCAATCCTCACCCAGCACCTCCAAAAGAAAGCAACCCACTCCATCGGGACCAGAGACATGGGAGATGGTCCCAAACATACAACCCCAGTTTGGGCAATACAAGATCACTTGTATATTTTGTGGTAAAACAATCACCTATGGTGAGCAAAGCATAAAGCTCATCAACCGTGCTGGTGACAACCACAATTGCCCCAAAAAAACATTATTTTTTCCTGATTTTTTTTGCTCCAGTTGAGCCGTTTACAATTCCCTGTTTTTTGTTTCTCCCCATAAAAATAACAAAACATATATAAAATTGTTCATAAAAGCCAAAAAAGGTACAAAATGTTCAAAAAACATTAAAAAAAATATAAAACAACAAAAGAAGAAAAAAAAACAGTTCTTTTTAGAACTACCTCCAATTTATAAAAAAAGGCTACATTTTTTAAAAACTCTGTCATTCTTTTTTCCCCATGGTACGCTCTCCGGTACGCTCCCCGGTGCGCGTACTGGGCGCTCCCCCCGTGCAAATCGATTTTTTTTTTGCCCCGCGGGGCCCTTTTATGGCCCCCACATCAAACCTGTTTGGAATGTTGACAGACACCCGAGAGCCAATTAGCTTTCCGCGTGTGAACTCGCGTAGCGCGCTGGTTCGCGCCCCGGTGCGCGTACCGGGGCGCGCTTATAGATATATATATTTTTTTGAACCTAAATTACTCAAAATCCACTGGAGCACATATCTTGAGACATAGCAAAGGCACATCGGGCTACCGGTCCCTACAATTTTGCCAAGTTTAGTGGAAATCCATTCAGCCGTTCGGGCTAAAAGTGAGTTCGACCGCCCTATGGAAATTAACATGGGGAAAACATGTTTTGGGTCCCCCCTTTTTTCTCGGCCCCCGCTTGACGAATCCCCCCCAAACTTTCAGGGAAGGAGCGGAGCGCCGCAAGGCAAATTTGAGGAAATTTTCAGGCAGATTCCTTAACCGGCGCCAAAGTTATTCCCAATAGAATGTTGCAAATTCCCTATTCAAAATAATCCTAACTATAACTACCTACTGGCGACCGCCAGTAGGTAATATATATATATATATATATATATATAATATATATATATATATATATATATAAGGTTTGCAGAGCACTGTGTGTCCCTTTTCGCTTACTTCAGTGTGTCACATGCAAAATGGAGTCAGTGCGATGGGGGATACAGTGGAGAATTAAGATGCAATCCTCAGGTAGGAAGGTTTAGTTAAAGGTAAGCAAATTGTTTTCTGACCCTTCCTGAAGTGCAAGTAGTTTGTCTCTGCTCTCTGCTGTGGGTTCAATAAGTTCTATGGATTAGAAATCTGCACTCCTAAACTTCTGCCTCTATGACTGATCTGACTGAACTCCCTATTGGTAATTAGAAGAAGGAAAGTGCAGCACAGGGTCCTGCAAGGTATGTAACAAGGTGTTGGTCTTTCTAGATATCTTAGGACTTTTCCCAGTAGGCCTTGTGGATTGGTCAGAGAAATTGGAACTGTATCCTTTTTAAAAAAAACAATTTTATTAGAGTTTTGCAATACACATCATGGTACAGCATAGAGTGTCGTTTTTGGTTATATGTAAACGTTCAGATCATTTGCATATCTTATTGGGCATCTTCGTGACATTGCACTGTTAAACTCAAGTACCTGGTAAGTAAGCTAATAGTCCATGACACCATTTTAAACCACGATAAAGTGTTCAGAACCACATATCGCATATCTCCGCATATCATCAGTTACTTACCCCAACACCCACCCTCGTCATCCCACCCACAACTTTTCCCTCCCTACTAACCTGTAACCATAAACGTAGCCGCTGTATTCCTGTATTCCAATTGGTTTTGCCGGGACAGGCTCCTCAGGGCTTCACAAGTTAGTGCCAATCCAGTGTGTCCCCCGGCGGCAGGGAAGGGGGGAGGAAGGGAGCTGAATGGCATCCAAGTTTGTAGCCGAGTGGTCGGGGGGGGGGAATAAACAAAGGGGGGAGGGGAGAGAGAACAAGGAGGGGTTTTGGACCCTCCCTGTACAGCCCACCTTCCATGCTGGGATCCGGTAGTTGTGGATAAGTTAACAGAGGGTCCAGGGCCTCCACTGTGTCTTCATCTGTTTCGCCTTAAACTGCTCTGTTACTTGAGCCCATTCCAGGGAACTTGGTCTTCTCCTTAATCCCATGTATTCCTCGCGATGGAGCGCCTCTCCTTCTGCCACCACCCATCTAATGACCTCCTCCCTCCATTTGCCCTCCTGTGGCGCAGTGCAAGACTTCCAACGCTGTGTTATTAATCGTTTTGCGAGCATCAGAGCTAACCCTGCAAAGCAACATAGTAGTTTTGCCTTCCTCTGGAGCGGAAGGAGACCCAAGAGGCACACCTCCATGGTGTCCCAACTGGTGCGTCCCATGAGTTTAGATAGCCCTTGGCTAACCTCCGACCAAAACCCTCCTAGGGTACAGCATGACCATAGCATATGAGTGAAATCGGCAGGGCGGTAGGTACATCTGGGACATCGTGCAGTGGTTGAGGGATACATCTTCTGAATAGCCTGCGGTGTAGGATAGGCCCTGTGTAGTATTAGTAATTGTATTGTCTTCAGCCAAGAAATAGGGGACCCCCATCGGGGATGTTCTAGAGCAGCTTCCCATTCTCTATCTTTTAACTCTCTCGCCAGTGCCAGTTCCCCTTCTTCCGGAGAGGCAATAGTGATATATGCAGGTGCTCCCACAGTCCACGGTACAACTAGAGTACAAGGTGGCCTCCATGGCCCATGATGTGGAGAGACCGCAATAATTGAAATGTAGGGGGTTCCTTCTGTGCCACTAACCAATACCTCCGGACATAATGCACAACCGATGCATGCATGAGGAACAGGGTCTCCGGTACCGCATTAGTGCCGGACAAATTCGTCATGTGGCATCAATGTACCGTCTAGGAAGGGATCCCCAACTGTGGACGTGCCTGCCTGTATCCAGTTCTGCACCTGAACAGGAGACTAAACACCACGGTGGGTAGGCAAACCACAAAGGGTGATGTTGGGACCATATGGATTATGGGCTTTTGCAGATTTCTGAGCTTGCTTCCAGTAGTGTAAGGCAATGGACAACAGAAAGGGAGGGTCTTGTATCTTGTCGGCCCCGGGACACAACAGTGCTGCAGCTTCCCTCACTGCAATTGTGCTGGGGCGTAACCTATTTCAAACAAGTTGTGGCCCGCCAAATAACAATACGCCAGCCACTGCAGCTGTCCAACAGTACAGAATGTTTTAAAATCAGGTGCCCTTATGCCGCCTGCAGTGCTCAGCAGCTGCATCTTGGATAGTGCTAGTCTATGTCTCCCCTCTCCCCATAACAAGGACGTTAGTAAAGAATTTAGTGTCCAAAAAATCCAGGCCGGTAGGACCACAGGGATGTTCACAAAATGGTATAAAAGTCTAGGTAGATTGACCATTTTTGGCACTGCTAGACGGCCCGCCATTGACAACGGTAGGGTGTTCCAAATGGACACTTGCAAACAGAGCCCGTATATAGTCCGCACTACATTTCCGTCGATACTGTCAGCGGAGGACTTATAAATTTGTATCCCAATGTATTTAAATGTTGTGGGTTCTATTCTGAACTGTACTGGACCAAACTGCAAGTTAGTCTCCTCCTATCCATCAGAGAAGGAGTATGCCACTGATTTCGCGGCATTAAGATGCAGGCCAGAGATGTCCTCAAATTGCGAGAACACAGCGTCAATGAGCTGCATATCCATGCCAAGGTCTTTAAAAAATAACAGCATATCGTCCGCGTAAAGCGAAACTGAGTGTATTACTGGCAGCAACGGTATGCCATATGGGGCGGGCCATCACGCATCGCAATCGCTGGGCCATTGGGGCTCCAACGTCAGCACAAACAAAAAGGGTGACAGGGGGCAACCTTGGCGAGTCCCCCTATAAATAGATATGCAGGCGATATGATCATTCCTGACTTGGCGTGGGCTGTGTGGTCAGTTTAGAGTAACTGAATCCACTTGCAATATTCTGGGGGTATACCAAACTTTACTAACACTGCAAGCATATATGACCAGTTCAACATGTCGAACGTTTGCCATATATCTAGGGACAAGCAGCCAGCCAATGGCAATGACCCCTTCAACGCATGCATCCGGACGTGTAATTGATGATTATTGAGAGAAGTACTACGCTTGGGAAAAAAACTACACTCGTCCATGTGTATTAATTTAGGCAAAAGGGGAAGTAATCTAGACGCTAAAATTGTACTTAGGATTTTATATTCTGTATTTAGTATCGATAACGGTCAGTACGACACCAAGTCAGTGGGGGCCTTATTTTGTTTCAATAGGGACGTGACTATTGCCTCCTTAGTAGTAGGGGCAGCGTACCTTCCTCAAGGGAGGTTACATACAATTGTAACCGCTTCGGGCCAGTTCGTCCACATATGTGGAATAAAGTTCTACAGGCAATCTGAACCTGGGGTCTTTTTGCGTGCCAGCACTTTTTTGCAACCGGATCTCTGCTATAGTAATTGGTGCCGCCAACAGCTCAGCAGATGCGTCTGTTACTGTGGGAAGGTCTATATCCGCAAGGATTTGCACCGTCTCTTCCGACCTCTCTGATGGTTGTGCAATATATAGATTAGTATAATGTGCTTGGAAAGTCGTATTGATGTCACACTGGGAAGTTAGCAACGTGCCATGTGCATCATAGATCACCAAGGCGGGCGTGGGAGTCAATGAGGGAGCAATAAGTCGCGCCAGCAATGTGTCAGCCCTATCCGCTTTGGTGTGCGTGCGCAGCGTGTATGCATGGAGGCCTGCTGCCTGGAGCTGCTCTAATAGCTCAGCGTACCTAATCCTTGACTCCTGCAGTTGCTCTACTCCTGTTACATGTCCCTGAGCTGCCACTTCTAGTGCCTGCAGTTGTCTTCCAATTCCACCAAGTCTCTTGTCACCTTTCTAATGACCCCCACCAAACTTCCCATAGCAACCCCCACTATTGTGATTTTAAAAGCCTCCCACTCAACCGACCTAGTCAAAGCTGTGCCTTCGTTTTCAGCAAAATACGTAGCAATAGTGTCCGCTAATTTAGCACGAAACACTTGCTCTTCTAAGGCCACAGGTTGCAGCCGCCATGTTGGTATAGGCGTAGGGACCCGCTCCCAAAGCAATGTCAATTCTATAGGATTATGATCAGAGATGGTTTTACCTAGGAATGTACTCTGATGTATGGCAGCAGATAAATCTGTGGTGCAAAGAAAATGTTCCAATCGGGTACGTAGGTTATGTGGGTGGGAGTAGAAGGAATATTCCTGCATATTCGTGTGTTGGGATCTCCATACATCCATAAGGTTCCACCCCTTGCCCACCTAATCAGAGCGGCAGCTTGAGTCACAGCGTTGGTGTTCGCTAAGGGGGGATGAGAGCGGTCCCAGTGTACATCAAACACAGCATTGAAGCCCCCACCCAATAACCATGGGTATTGTACCCAGTCCGAGTGTGCTTGTGTTAACCTGGAGAGAAAGGCATCCTGATCCATGTTTGGAACATAGATGGAGCCTAACACTATCTGCCTACCATCCAGGGTCCAGCGGATCAGGACATACCCGCCTTGGTCATCTATTCGGGACTATGAGCAAATGGGATTCCCGCCCGTATCCATATTGCAGACCCTCTAGAAAAGGCGGACTACGCTGTAGCATAAAATTGGCCCGCCACCTCCTCTGCAGTTCACTTGTTTCAGTTTGTAAGAGGTGCGTATCCTGGAGATATACCAATTGAACCATGCGACGATGTAGCTGAACTACGATTCTGTGTTGTTTCTGGGCCGACCCCATCCCCTTAACTTTCCAGGATATGACAGTATATTGTTACTCAACCGAAATCAGTAGCTGTAAAACCAAAAGCCCCCCCCCCCCCCCGGGCCCATTACCACCCCAGCTCCCGAACCCCCAGTCAGAATATGGAGCAACCATTAAACCAATATGAACAATCCCAATACTGAGTCCAACAATAGAACTTCGGCCGACCAAACTGTGCAAAACAGGGTTAACATCATACACTTAGAACTCTTGCTTTCGCTTGTGGGGGTAAGCTATGTGTGTAACACACAAGTTTCCTAAGCAATTGTAGGAATACATGCCCAAGTCGGGCCGGGCCATCATACTAGCATAAGCTCCCCCTGGTCCCCCATGTATAAGCAGTGCCACCACTTATATATTATACAATAAAGATCAGTGAGGAATTGAGGAAAACATAACAAGTAATGATTTGCTGAAGTGGGTGGACATGGTTCTGCTATTTTAGCGTCAACATTCTGCCAAAGAAGATACACGAGTTCAACCTAATGGGTCCTGACTGAGCTCAGTAGGTGCAGACGGGAATAAGGTCATACTACCCCAGGAGTCGGAGTCCGAGCTGGCCGCCTCAGAAGGGCTAGTGCTGATCGCTGGCCTTGGGACTCTGAGTGTCTCGGCCTTCTGGAGAGCCTCTCGCCTCCCCTCCATCACTTGCTGGCGGGGCGGGGGGAAGTCCCCGCACTCTGTGTGACCATGCCCTTCTTGCACCGGCGGGGGGGCGGTTGTGATTTCAGCTGCGTTGAATTCAATCTCTGTTCTGGCAATATATCAGGGAAATGTCGGTCCAGCCATTCCCACGCGCTCTCGGGGTATCGAAGAACAATGACCTTTGGCTATGATTGATCTTGAGCTTGGCTGGAAAAAGCAATGCAAATGTCAAGCCCGCCGCACGGACTCTTGCTTTGACGTCCATAAACGAGAAGCGCTTTCGCTGACAGCTAGAGTATAGTCTGGGAATATAGACACCCTTACATTCTCCACTAGTAGTGAGGCATGCTCCCTCGCTGCCTGCAGGTACCGGTCCCTATAATTCAATATTTGCACCAGCATTGGACGTGGTTTCGATCTAGGTATATGGCGTCACGTAGGGACTCCGGGAGCTCGCTCTACAGTAAAGTGCGGTGATTGACCCATGGGTGCCACCACTGTTTTCAGCCAATCCTCGATGTAGGTTGTCGGGTTGGGCCCCTCCGTTCCTTCAGGCACACCAGCTATTCTGAGGTTGTTTCGCCTCGCCCACCCATCCGCATCGTCAGCAGGGGCGTGCAAGGCCTCAATCTGCTGTTGCATCTCCTTCACTTGGTTATCATGATCAGTGACTTGAGGCCCCTTTGTGTCCATCAGGTTTTCAGTATTTGTAACTTTATCGGACAACTTTTGGTGGTCATCTTTGAGAAGGTTCAAGTCCACTGATTTAGTGCCCAGCTGACCCTCAAGTGCAGAGCGTGATTCCCGAATTTCCCTCAGGATCATGTCCAATTTATCCCCTTCTGGGGCGGGTGTGTGGTCTGCCTCCATCCGTGGAGATCTGCCAGAAGAGGACTCCGGGGCAGTGAGTGGGGTTCCTTCCTGCCTGACCTTGAGGTGGTCCTAGTCGTCCCCCTGCCCATGATCTATGACAGCCCAGGCGGACCCGGTATCAAGCAGGAGGGTGTTCGTTGCGCTCGGTGTTCCAGAGCCACAATCAGTTATGTAGGGTTGTTAAAGCACCTCCAGTAATAACTGTATTGTATAAGTGGCTCCCCCTTGCAGAACCAGGCTATCACCAGGACCCAAGAGACACCTCAGACACCCATTCGGGGTCGCGACCAGGAGCTTCCACCCAAAGGCCTGAAAGCACAAGTACATCACCTTAAGGGGTAGAGGAGGTGGGGTAAAGCGGGGACCAGTAGGTATCCTCGTCGCTCAGCGGTAGGCTCCACCAGAGTCCCAAGCAACGCAGACGCCTGCGCGGACCTGCACCCAGGTCCCAACCCCTCGCAGACAGTCCGCCCTCAGGAAAGCTTGGGGCTTCATCAGGCCACTCACTCCCAGTAGGCCCCCAGAGATAGAACTAGGGTGTCACATGGACCCAGGCCCGCACAGCCCCAGCAGCCCGACCCTCAGGGTGCACCAGGCCTCAATGTAGTGGGAGAGTTCTCCCTTCGCTTCAAATTTCGCTGTGTTGCACCTGTTTTTCGGACGGCAGCTCCGGTCCGATGCCTCACCCCATCAGGTCTCGTGGCCCCCAAAAGTCGCTCCAGCTGCTTCAGCCCGGGGGGTGGGGGGCTCGACACTCAGCAGTCCACACCAGAGCAGATAAGTGCCACTGAAACCCAGGGGGCCGGACCCCAGGGCCGTCCCCGGCCTCAGTATCCTTCCAGAGCGGCTGGGCAGGTGGGGCGGGGAGAACCAAGGAGAGAGTCCCCTTCGGTTTTCCTGCAAGCCGGGGGAGAATAAGGCTGCATACTTTGATGCGCTGAATACAAAACTACAAGTTATTAGGTAAGCATGAAGTTGCCACTGCACCTCTTGCTTTTTCACAACAAGTATACACACCCCTCACTGTCATCTTTTCCCCCCTGTCCTGATGAAGACCCTCATCTGATGCCTAACAATCTGCACAACTGTTAAGAGTCGAAACTCCAATATTATTGTCGTAATCAGCCACGCAATCCCTCAACCAGAACAAGAAAATAGTATATCCCGTTGGGCTGTATGCATTGAACTGTGGACATGCAGGCTAAATATTGTTCTTATTGTATATATATGTTATTTACGTCCCCCTTGTACAGCACATTGTCACTGATCACTACCAGTCACCAACTGTACCACAAAGCCACTTGTTTAATCGTTTTTTATGTTTCACGTCTTAGACAGCCATCTATTAATCTGCATATAAAAGACATAAGTAAAGAAATTCATTTTTTTGGCATAAGGTTTTTGTCTCTTGGTGTGTTGCTTTGCCACATGATTAAAACATATTTCTTTGTATGTATTAAGTACCTTACACTAATCGGTTGATTTTCCCAACAGAACCATTGTTTTTCTTTAGCATACTTACTCCGGTTCTGAGGGTTACTGGGTTACCCCATTATCTCTAATGGCTCTGGCAGGAAGCAGGGGCCTTGAGTCTCCTCCTAATGTACGGGGGAAAAGAGAAGAAGAAACAGGCAAAATAAACGACAGAAACAAGCAGAAAAAGGCAGAATAAAGGTCAGCAACAAGCAGAAGGAGGCAGAATAAAGGTCAGAAATTACCAGAAAGAGGCAAAATAAAGCAGAGCAAAAAGAGGCAAAACAGTGGCAGAAACTAGCAGAAAGAGGCAGAATAAGGTCAGAAACAAGCAGAGAGAGGCAAAATAGAGGTCCCATGCGAGAGGCAGAATAAAGGTCAGAAGTAAGCAACAAGAGGCAGAATAACGGTCAGAAAGGGGCAGAATAAAGGTCAGAAGGGAGTAAAAAGAGGCAGAATAGAGGTCAGAAATTAGCAGCAGGAGGCAGACTAAAGGTAAGAAATGATCAGAAAGAGTCAAAATAAAAGTCAGGAGCAAGGAGAAAGAGGCAAAATAACAGGCAGTATGAGGAGATAGAGGTAAAATATAGGTCGGAAACGAGCACCAAGAGGCAAAATAAAGGTCAAAAACGAGCAACAAAATGGAGAATAAAGGTCAGGAGCGAGAAGAAAGAGGCAAAATAGCATGCCGAACAAGCAGAAAAAAGGCAAAAAACAAGGCAGAAGTAAGTAGGTAATAAGTTTATTGTATAATTAATTAAAACCATAACAAAATTTAAAAGGAAAAATTGACATTGACATTGCACTGAATTTTCAAAATACGTGATCAGCAATAAAATTAGCACAACTCCATTGGTCGGGTATTCTGAGCAATAGGCCTTGTTTAAAATGCAGGGTGCATAGGTCTAACCAGGTCTAAATATGCATTTCCATTCTTGAGATAAAACATAATCACATAACCACTAAAATTCATAGTAATTGTAAGAAGTTGTTCACAGTACGAGGTGAGCTGTTTTTTAAATGTCGTGAACTATATAAAATGCCACATAAGGCCTTTCAATATTCATCCTATAAAACAAAGGAAAAATGTCTTTGTGCTGACTACAACTATCACACCTAGTACCTCCAGCATACCCCCATGCTTTGTGCTGACTAGAACTACCACTTCTATTACCTCCATCATACCCTCCTGGTACGTCTCTCTCCAAGGGGGAGATGCAAAATGCGAGGACACCCAAAAGAAATGCCCAATATAGTCTTTTTCTGATAGATACATCTGCCTTGTGGATTCCTCACCTTGTGAATATCCCCTTGCGTCAGCAACATTCAGAAATTCTTTTCGTAGCCTCGCGCCGACGTGTACTTGGACGTCATAGAGACACGGCATCGCACGCGACTCTGCTGACGTCACCGACGCCCATAATAGGCCCATGCTGGCGTGATGACATCAGTTCCCTTTTTTCCGCGTCGTCGACGCTAACGGTTTCTCGAATCTCAGTAGCCAACTGGTGACTTTGTTGCCTTTATACTTGCTTTTTGCTTCATTGTTACATGTCTCTTCGCGATGTCGACAAAGAAGACCGGCTTCAAGCCCTGCAGGGAGTGCGGAAAGATGATGTCTATAACGGATCCGCACAATGACTGCATCTGGTGCTTGAGCTCTGATCACGACGTGGATGGATGTTCATCTTGTCGGAAGATGAACCCGAATGCCCTTAGAGAAAGAGAGACCAAACTCCTGGTAGCGAAGCTGAAGGCTGGCAAGGGAAGATCTTCGAGGTCTCATTCTCATAGGGCGAGGTGGAGATCGAAGTCTAGATCCAGATCTGGAGAGGAGTCGACTTCGAAGTCACCTTCAGACCACGCATCGAAGTCGAGGAGGAGACATAATAATAAGAGGCATGAGTCCAGACGTCATTCTGGTAAGGAGTCGGGCTCGAGGTCGAGGTCGCCGAAGAAAATACGTTCGAAGGTGGTCACGCTTGAAGTCTCTGATCATGAAGGTGAGGCCTCACCTGTGGAGTCGCGGGTTCAGTCGCCTGCTCCGACTTCGAATCTGTCTCTGGCGCCGTCCCCGGCCCGGGAAGAGGAAGAAGTTCAAGTTGATGCGGATTCTGAGCCTGTCGAAGAGCCGACTCCGAACCTTCCACAAGATCAGCCTGAGGGTTTTCAGCCACCCTTCCCAACTCCAGGCCAGGACCCATCAGCGTTTTTAAACATGATGTATGGCGTCTTTACAAGGGCATGGTACCCCTCTGGTGCACCTTCGGGTCCCACAGGTCCACTAGCCTTCAATTTAGGAGTTCCTCACTCCTATCCTCCTGCTCCATTCATGCCCTATATGCCGGCTCCGACGCCGCATTGGCAATTCCCGGCTCCGCCGAGGTCGTCGACGCCGGTTCCGGCATCGCCCGCTCCAGATCGACCTCGAGGGCATCCCACTGGGCCTTCGAATTCGATAGCGACGTCGGTCCCGACTCCGTTGGGGTCGTTGGTGGATCCGACTGCGAAGCGTGTTAAGGAGAGGTCCAGAAGGGAGGCACAACGCCTTTTGGAGGAGCAAAGGTATAAGGAATCACATCCTGATATGGAGGAAGGTGAACTGGAGGACTGTTTTGAGGATCTGGCTGACGCTGGTAGCTTGGATTTCTCGCCAGAGTGGGAATTGCCTTCAGGCTCAGATGCACCATCTAAGGACGTCCAGCCTTATCATGTGGTGATGAGGAAGGCGGCAGAACTTCTGCAATTGACTTTACCAACGGTGGAGTTTAAGTCCAATCTTCTAACAGAAGTTTTACATTCACCTAGCTCTGTGGTGGAACCATTGCTACCGTTTAATGATGCTTTACGGAACCAAATATGGAGGTGTGGAAAAAAACACTGTCAGCTCCTGCAGTATCTAAGAATGTGGCTAGAAGATACAGGGTTGCACCTGAGGACCCTGCTTTTCTGACGTCTCATCCATCACCTGAGAGTCTAGTCATTCAAGCTGCATGTTCCAAAAAGAACGTGAGTCCCTTTCCACAAGTTCCCGGTGATAAAGAGGCAAAGAAACAGGATCAGGTGGCTAAAAAGACCTTCTCCTCTGCAAGTATGGCGTTGAAGTCAACTAATGCCACTTGCCTTATGGGGAGGTATGTGCATGCCCTTATGGATACTATGCGTACATTAGCTCCTAAGATGCCTGATGCCAACAGAAAGGATTTTGAGGAGTTTTATCAGATGCACAGGCTGCGGCACGCCAAGTGATACAGAGTGGTCTGGACACTGCAGACTTGGTGGCACGTATCATGGGCACGGCGGTTGCCACTAGGAGATCAGCTTGGCTGAAATCTTCAGACTTTTCGGCAGATGTTCAGGTGGCCTTGCTGGATCTGCCATTTTATGGATCTGGTCTCTTTGGCAAGAAAGCTGATTCGGCCATGGAGAGGTTTAAAGAAAGTAGAGCTACTGCTAAATCTTTAGGTCTCCAGATCAGAGGTTCTTTGGCCAGAAAGTTCAGAGGTTTTGGACGCTCTTCCTTTCGGAATTACAGACAAGATCAGCAGCAACAACAGCAGCAGGAGAATACCTTGTACAGATCTTACAGGGGAAAGCAAAGAACACGTCCTCATGGACGTCAGGCCTCTTCCTCCTCCACCTCCTCCAATCCCCCAGCCTCAGAAAAGTAGCCCTAGATCCGCCATTCGGGATCATGCAGGTCCGGTGGGGGGTCGGCTTACCCACTTTCTACGGGATTGGGAATCTGTTACATCAGATCTTTGGGTTCTGAATCTCGTAGAAAATGGGTATGCCCTTCCCTTTCGGGAATTCCCTCCCAATTACCCTCCTTGCCAAGGTTTTTGCACAGAGGAACATCTGTTGCTTCTACAGGAGGAATTGCAGACTCTATTAAGAAAGGGTGCGATAGAGGTGGTCCCAGAGCAGGAAAGGGGTCAGGGATGCTACTCCTGGTATTTCCTGATTCCCAAGAAGGATGGCAGACTTCGTCCCATCCTGGATCTCAGGATCTTGAATCTCTATCTGAAACAAGAGAAATTCAAGATGCTCACCCTTGCTCAGGTTCTTTAAGCGCTGCTAGAAGAAGACTGGATGGTGTCGCTCGACTTACTGGATGCGTATTTTCACATCCCTATCCTGAAGTTGCACAGGAAGTATCTCCGTTTTACGGTGGGGTCGCAACACTATCAGTTTGCGGTCCTTCCTTTTGCAATTACTACTGCTCCTCGAGTCTTCACCAAGGTGATGGCAGTGGTGGCAGCACGTCTCAGAAGGTCGGGGATTCCAGTATTCCCCTATTTGGACGACTGGCTAATCAAAGCAGAGTTGTCGGAGATAGTGCTCCAGCATCTGCAGGAGACAACCCAGTTGTTGTACAGGTTGGGTTTTTCGATAAATGTACCCAAGTCTCACTTGGTGCCCTCCCAGCGCATCCGTTCATAGGTGCTGTACTGGACACAACTGTATGTCGTGAATTCCCACCTCCTCAAAGGATTTGCGACATTTAGGAAATGATTCCTTTATTTTTCAATGGAGCAGTCGTTCCAGTCCTGAAGGTCCTTTGTCTGCTCGGTCTGATGGCTTCATGCGTTCTGTTGGTCAACCATGCACGCTGGCACATGAGGGCACTCCAGTGGTGCCTCCGCAGGCAGTGGTATCAGCACAACGGAGATCTCAGGGAGTCAGTGAGGATCTCCAAAGAAGCTGCAGCGGATCTGTCTTGGTGGGGCGTGAAAGGCAACCTGTCTCAAGGGAAGCCTTTTCATCTGCCTCCTCCGGTGCCCACAGTAATAACGGATGCATCCACTCTAGGGTGGCGTGCTCACTTGGGGGACCGGGAGGTCAAGGGTCTTTGGTCTCCAGAGGAAAGGTTACTTCATATCAACTTTCTGCATTTGCGGGCGATACGTTTGGTGCTCAAGGCCTTCCTCCCTTCCCTTGGTGGTCAGTCAGTCCAAGTCCTGGCGGACAACACAACCGCGATGTGGTACATCAACAAGCAGGGAGGAGTGGGGTTGCAGTGTCTCAGCAGGAAGGCTCTGCAGCTCTGGTCCTGGATTCAGGACCATCAGATTTGTCTGGTGGCAAATCATCTGGCCGGAGTTCTGAACGTGCAGACTCTCTCAGTCGCCATTTCTCGGCCTACCACGAGTGAAGGCTCCATCCGGAGGTAGTTCAAGACATCTTTCAGATGTGGGGAACTCCTCGGGTGGACCTGTTCGCCACTCACGAGATTGCTCACTGCCCGTCTTTTTGCAGTCTCCAATATCCGATGCAAGGAGTCTTGGGGGACGCGTTTCAGTTGAGTTGGGGAGGACAACTCCTTTACACGTTTCCCCCCATACCTTTGATTCCTCGGGTTCTGAGGAAGATTCGGCAAGACCGGGCCCAAGTCATATTGGTCAAGAAGGGTGTGGTACACAGATCTTCTCCACCTCTCCTCTCACCCGCCGCACTGTCTCCCTCTCAGGGCAGACCTCCTGTCTCAGATGGAGGGGCAGGTTCTACACCCCCACCTCCAGACATTACACCTTCATGCCTGGAGATTGAACGGGGCAACCTGAATTCCTTTTCTCTTCCACACGATGTAGTGAATGTCATTTTATCGGCTAGGCGTGACTCCACTAAATCCATTTATTCCTACAGATGGTCTAAATTTGTCACCTGGTGTGGGGAGATGTCTGTTGACCCTTTGAAAGCCCATTTATCTGATATTCTCAAATTTGCTCTCTCTCTAGCGCAGCAAGGGCTTGCTGTTGCCACAGTCAAGGGTTATCTCTCGGCCTTGTCGACAATTCAGTGTTTGCCGGACAAGCCGTCCCTTTTCAAATCTCCTATAGTCTTAAGATTTTTGAAGGGTCTAACGAATAAATTCCCTCCTACTCCCTTTATTGAACCTCAGTGGGACTTAAATCTTGTTTTAACATACTTGATGGGTGCTCCCTTTGAGCCCTTACACAAGTGTCCTATGAGGCTTTTGACTTTTAAGACAGTCTTCCTCGTTGCAATTACCTCGGCAAGGAGGGTAAGTGAGCTTCAAGCTCTTAGTTCCAAGCCCACTTTCTTGACCATTCATGCTGAACGAATGGTTCTTAGGACCAGGGCTGCTTTTCTCTCTAAGGTGGTGACTCCCTTCCACCTAGGACAATCCATTACCCTCCCTATCTTTTATCCTCCACCACACCCTTCCAAGGAGGAGGAGAGGTTACACCGTCTGGACCCTAGGAGGGCGGTGAGCTTTTACCTGGACAGAACTAAAGTCTGTCGTGTGGATGACCAGCTCTTCATTGGGTTCGCTGGCTGCAAGAAAGGAAGGGCGATTCATAAAAGAACTCTTTTAAGATGGATCATCCTCTGTATAAAGATCTGCTACTCTTTGGCCGGTAAGGAGCCTCCAGAGGGTATAAGGGCTCATTCTACAAGAGCTAAGTCGTCAACCTCTGCCTTGTCAAGAGGTGTTCCTGTAGAGGATATTTGTAGGGCCGCAACTTGGTCCTCCCTCCACACTTTCGCGAAGCATTACTGCTTGGATACCGAAGTGAGGAGGGACGGCCACTTTGCGCGCTCTGTCCTCCAGGACTTTCTGGTTTAGGAGAGTGGACACCCTCCTCCGGGAGTGGGGACTGCTGTGGGACTCTATTCACAAGGTGAGGAATCCACAAGGCCGATGTATCTATCAGAAGAACAAATTACTTACCTTCTGTAATGCTTTTTCTGGTAGATACAGTATCTGCCTGTGGATTCCTCACTGACCCAACCGCCTCCCCGTTGTCCACTCTTCTATACCAGAGAAGCTGTATTGTTTTAGTTTTATGGTTGAAAGAAAATGTGTCATTTCAAATGTTTTCTTACATTTGCTTCACACTGTGTGTGTGCTACCTTGACTTTCGTGTACTGTGTATACTATGTATGTTTCTACTGTCATTGGTCCGGCCGTGTGCCTCGAAGGCACGGAAAAAAGGGCGGAACTGATGTCATCACGCCAGCGTGGGCCTATTATGGGCGTCGGTGACGTCAGCGGAGTCGCGTGCAATGCCGTGTCTCTATGACGTCCAAGTCCACGTCGGCGCGAGGCTACGAAAAGAATTTCCGAATGTTGCTGACGCAAGGGGATATTCACAAGGTGAGGAATCCACAGGCAGATACTGTACCTACCAGAAAAAGCGTTACCGAAGGTAAGTAACTTGTTCGTTAGGGCAATCTTAAATCCCATACTCTTGCTTACCCATAAGGTACCTATGCATCAAAGTATCTAACACTAATAACTAGAAAAGTAATAACGTTTTAGGACTGTGCTGCTAAAACCTTATAGTTAACCTACCGAAAGAGACCAAACTAGATACAAAATGCAAAGACATTTATACTCAGAGGGTTTTACCCATTTTAACCCATTAAATGAACACGCACTGTTCTGGGAACACAATTCTCCAGAACAGATCTGACTAACACCCAGACTGTTATGCAGATAGCCCAGTGCATATTGCAAATGAGGGCAGAAGAGAAAAAGGCAGAAAACAAGCTGAGGAGGCACAAAACCAAAGGCTGAATATGGTAGCAGACTGCAGGAAAGCTAACAGGAGGACTGTCACAGGGGGAGCTGGCATGAGGTCCTGTTCCTGTGTGTCTCCCTCCTTTTTTACCACAAACCTACTGACAGACCTAATCATACACTCCTGTACCCACTCACAGACCCACTCAGAGACTCATGCATCAACTGACAGACATACTCAGACACTCATGTACCCATTCACTGACCCATTAAGAGACTCAGATATACATGCACAAACCCAATCAAAGACTCACTCACATATCCGCTCACACACTCATGCATCCACTCACAGACCCACTCAAAGACTCACACACCCCCTCAGACCCACTAAGACCCTCATGCACCTACTCACAGATCAACTCAATCACACACTCACTCACAAATCTACTCAGAGACTCTTGCACACTCTCACAGTCCCACTCAGACACTAGTTCCCATTCACAGACCCACTCAGAGACTCATGCACATACTCAGATTAACTCAGAGAGTCACGCACCCACTGACTAACCTACTCAGATGCTCACTCACACACTCACACAACCAATCACAGACCCACTCAGATACTCACATACCCAATCACTCACTCAGGGAATCATCAATGCACTGACAGACCTTCAAAGACACTCATGCACCGACTCACAGACCCAGTCAGAGACACACACAGACTCACAGTCCCACTCAGACACTCATGCACCCTCCCACACACTCACAAACCCACTCAGACACTCATGCATCAAGTCACAGTTCCACTCGAAGGCTCATGCACTCACTCACAGACCTACCCAGAGACTGATGTACTCCTTCACATACCCACTCATGGACCCAATAACAGACCCACTTAGACCCTTACACACCCACTCATAGACATACTCAGATATTCACACACCCACTGACAGACCCATTCAGCTACTCTAACACCCACTCACAGACTTACTGAGAGACTCATGCACTCACTCACACACTCACTGTCTAAGGTTAGTGGTTACAGTTAGGATTATTTCTAAAAAAAAAACCTTAGAAATTCTCTTAAAAAACCAAATGTTACAGACATGTTATAGTTAGGAAATAGAATTTAAAAAAAACCTTAGACATACACTCAAAAAAACGAAGGTTATAGGGACGTTATTGTTAGGTTCAGATTTCACTTGTACAAAACCAGTGAAATTCAGCAGTTATAGCTGGACTAACTATAACTCATGCCCCCTCAATGCACTGCTTATAACCTCACATATTGCATCACTCAGGACATGGTCAGTGACATCACTAATGACATCTCAAATGACGTCACCCATGGCATCATACAGAGAGCCACTCACATACCCACTCACATCCCACCTAACCTCTGATACACCCACTCACACACCAATTCACAGACCCATACAAGTACTCACACATCCACTCACTCAGCCATAGAGCCACTCACATACCAACTGACTCACTCATACAGCCATTCACACAGCCAATCACTCACTCATACAGCTACTATTACAACCAGTCACTTACCGATACAGTCTCTCACACAGCCACACACTCCCCCATTCAGCTACTCACACATCCACTTACTCACCCATACAGCTGCTCACACACTCACTCACCCATACAAGCACTCACACACCCACTAACATACCCAATCACACTTCCATACAAGCATTCTCACATCTGCTCACTCTCCCATACAGCCATTCACACAGATACTCATTCTCCAATGCAACCACTAATACAACAGATCACTTGACCAAACACCCACTCAAACAGCCACTCACCCATAACGCCACTTACACACCCATTCACTCACTCATACGACCATTCAGAAACCCACTCACTCATACAGTCACTCACACATCCACTCACCCACCCATACAGCCACTCACACAGCCACTCCCTCACCCATGGAGCCACTCATACATATACTCCCTCACCAATACAGCCACTCACTCACCCACACAGCTACTCACATCCCCACTTATACACCCACACAGCCACTCACATACCCATACAGCCACTCAGACACCCACTCACACACGGATACACACAGTGACACAGCCACTCACATAATATGTGTTAGATGTGGTATCTCTTATTAATAGTGGACCTAGTGTACTAATCTAACTTTTGTAGTAGGTTAGTATATATCTTTAACTGTCATAAATTCTTAGAAAACATTTACACTCACTGTATGATGTCATGAGTGATGTCATGAGTGATGTGATCAGTAATGTCACTAACCATGTTCTGAGTGATGTAAATTGTGAGGTGATAAGCAGTGTATTGTGGGGCCTACGTTACAGTTACCTCCGCTAACTATAGCTGCTGAATTTCACTTGTTTTATTCAAGTTGACTCTGAGCCTAACTATAACCTCCCTGTAACCTTTGTTGATAGTTAGTAATAGGTAGGACCTACTTTCCATAGGAAAAGCGTTTTTTGACTTGCCTGTATCTTTGGCGCTGGTTGATGAATCTTCAGTGTTTAACGCACTATTCTCTCGAGAAAAGTGTCTCCCCAGAGCACTCGATGCCAAATGTTCAATGAAAAGTTCAAAAACGTGTAACCCCATTTGGCACATACCCTGAGTTTATAGAAAACACCTTTCAGTAATCATGTGCGTTTTTACCATTTGTTATTGTAAACAATATCACCAATACTCACACTGAGATCTCTCTTCCTTTGCATGTTCACAAATGTTGAAAATTGTATACAACTGTATAACAGGACATGATTATGAATTTTGCTTTTGAAACTGTACTTAACTATCTTTACAGAACTGTACAGGGCCCCCGAAGAAAGGCTAAGCCCGAAATGCATTGGGCCAACGAGTTAAAAATTTAAAAAACATGAGAAGAATCATGATATGAAACTAAAATGAACAATTAAAAAGATATACTGAACTTATTTACACGTTTTTGAACTTTTCATTGAACATTTGGCATCGAGTGCTCTGGGGAGACACTTTTCTCGAGAGAATAGTGCGTTAAACAATTTTCTCCAACCCAAGTACAGGGGGTTCAACCCCACGGGCACCACCCACCTACAAAGAATTTTTTGATTACACCAGATCACCAAAGGAGTGCGTATCCCAATTACCGGTTTTGGTTGGGAATTGATGAATCTTCAGGACATTTTCCCCCCAAAATTGTTCTTTTAGTTGTGCATGGAAAGTATTTTGGGGAGATGCGTCAAGTGGGGGGCGAGAAAAAGGGGGAATCGACAAAAAACTGTATTTCCCGTGTTAATTCCTATAGGGATTTTGAACACAACTGCATCCCAAACCACTGGATGTAATTACACCAAAGTTGGCAGAAAGGTAGCTCTTGGTCTAGGAAGAGCCCTTTTTAGGTTGAGCCTGTGCAAGACTTTTAGTAAGGGGTTTTCTAAAGCTCACCACACGCTCGTGCGAGTGTGGCCTATTGCTTGCGGTTACCCGCACAGCTCCATCTGTTTTGAATTATCGTGCCCAGACGCATGCGTGATAATTCTAAACAGATATTTCGCTGTGGCGCGCGCGCACCGCTCGCGTGCTTGTTCTGGAAGGCCTGGTCGTTTGAAATCTGAAACAAGGTTTTCCTGGACCTTGAAATACCAGCAGTTCAGGGTGATTTATAGACGATTATCGTTTCACCGACACAGGACTGTTCAATCATGTGAAAATATTTCTCTGTGCCTGGTTTACACTAATTGTGAGGCGTGTCTAAATTGACCAGACTAATTAAACATTTTACCACTTTCTGAAAAAGTTACTGATCTATCTCTAAACCGAAAACAGATTTTTAATGTAGGGTCCATCTTACCCAGCGTGTCAATAGCTTGGAGGGACGTAAAAAGCAAGTGCTCTAAACCTTCACATATAGCAAGGAATGCGGAAGGTGCTTTCAGTGTCCGACCGTGTTCTTTTCACATAAACACTGTAAATACATCTTCTCCTTTGTCACATTCCTTTGATCTGTTTTGAATTAAAGCAGAAGTAAAACGAGTTCTGCCCGCCTTCTTGAACGCCAGAGTATCCCTGCATAGCTAGAAAGCAGTTTGTTTACTTGTGGCCAGGAAGTCTGCTGTGTTTAGGAGAAATATTAGTCACAAATCATTAACACAGCTCTAGGCCACATTTGAAAGTGCTTTCTATGTATATTTGCTGTTTGAAGTCTATACCGATGAAATCTAAAAATATCCTCTTTTGTTAATTTTGTTAACTTTTGTTCCGACCGGTACATCAAAATTACCAGTGGTGCTGGTAGAAAACATGCCAGGTAGCAACCCAGATACTTCACTTGCCGAGGTAGGTCGCCGAGGTAGGTCTCCGAGGTGAAGCAAATACAGACTCTTTACATAAGAGAAAAGCTGGGCTGCTCTGGAAATTTTCAATAAGATCACATCATGAGGTTACATTGCCCAACACCAAGACACTTTTCGGAATTTCTCCGGTCATTTCCACAGACCAAATTTAAATGTCAGTTCTCTTGCCTAATGTTGTGTCGGGGGGTTGTCACATATGTATTGACCCTGTTGCACTGTCTCCCTATAATACCTTCAAGTCTCATTCCCTTTAGTAGACTGCTTATATTTAGGTTTGACACGTATGGTGCTTGCACCATTCATAGAAACATATTGTATCCTATATTTACCTTAAGGTGCTTTAGGCCAGTGTCCTTCAGCCATTGGCTACTTGTCCAGAGTCTTCAGCCATTGTTGAGGCACTGTAGCTTACATCCCGAACCTGCACTGTACCCAGTACCTAAAATTCACTTGAGTACTATCACGCAGGCAGCTGTTTTCCATATTCCACAAAAATGATATCAATTCAGCGACTTGCATATTAAACAAACAAATGCAATGCAATAGATCTCGCGTTTACCGGAGTTTGAGCTATTGACATTGCAAATAACTATGCCTTTTATTTTTATTTTCATTTTTAGACATAAATAAAAGGCATTGTCATTTACAATGCCAATAACTTAAACTCTCATAAATGTGAGACGTATTGCACTGCAAATGCTTGTTATTTAGTGTAAATCTTTTCAGTAGTTTTAAAGGTATTAAAAGAAAACCAAATTTGTATATATAGGGCGCGACCCCTCTGTTAATCCTTCCGATCTCGCACAGAGATCTGATTGGCTGCCAGCACTTCAACCAGGAAGTGTTGGCAGCCATATTGGAACTCTGACTCAGCCGAGTTCCAAAAACAGTTAAAAGAAAAGGGGGCACTGTAGGAATACCCTGATCCCCCTAGCCTTGGTGTTGGGGTCCCCTAGGGACCTCGTCAGGGCCAAAAGCATTTTTATTTTAAAATGTTGCAGTAAGGTAGTCTCGTCTTTTCCCACATTGATGGCAGCTTACCAAAAGGCCCTCAAGCTCTCCTCCAACCAATGTTGGTGACACGTTATTAATGCAGAGTAATACAAGGACATCTTCACCAAGCAAAGAAGCTCTTACTTTATTCAGTTAAGGGGGAATGGGTGTTTGATGGAGATTCACCTCTTTGTAGTCTTTTCATCTTCTCTTGAAGAGGATTCACGTTATCACAGATCTGTGGAGGGCTTGTGAGGTCAACATGGCAAACGCGTCCTAACATCACTATTCATCCCTAAAATCTGGTGATTATCTAGCCCTTGGAGCAGCATCTAAGACTCCGATGGGTATTGCTGTGTTGCCCTGTATAGCCTTTTCTAAACGGGCTGTTCTGAAGCCGAAGCGACCCGTGGATTGTCATAATAGAATTGCAACCTAACAGAAAATGTGTTTGGAGACGATTGATATCTGGACCTGCAGCTGGGGGAGTACTTTGCCAGCCTGACATGTTGCCTGGTGCCTGTGGATCGGACGGGTGCTGGGCGAAGTCAGGCGAGGCCTGGTGCCCCTTACACAGAAGCAGAGTCTGTGGACACCTGCACTGATGGTAGGACCACATGGCCAACCCCATGCGTGTTGAGGATAAGGCCTGAGTGGCCTGCTGTGGTGACGCTGCTATTGTGACGCTGCTATTCTTCACGGCTCATAGCAGTGAGTCCCATATACCCTTTGTCTGCCTATTAGCCCCCATCAACAACTGTAATTCGCTAAGCTGCTGCGACTGCCGTTGACATGGTGTATACCCTGGAGACCGACAACATTCAATGCTGGCTTGCACTTGTGCGGCTCGCCAAGAATACTGGGGACCATTTGAGCTAGCCTAGTGCCCTGACATTGGGGACAGCCCCTCTGATTCAGGTGGCCTGCTGGAGCACTGATCCCTAGCCTGTAGGGGTTATTTCTGTGAAGACTTGACCTCGCAGCACACAATTAATCCCTGGCAACCTCCCATAAAATATTGCACATTTGTACAGGGAGTACGGGTGCAGTGCTGTGTGGAGCGTTAGTACCTCTGCAGTACCGCATTACCTCCTGCCACAGCTGCATCGTTCTCCCAGCATCAACATAATTCTTCCTGCTGCCGCCAAGGATAACAGCAGATGTGGCCCCACATACTCCTCTCCTCCACTAGCAACGCTCTGTGATGACCCCCTGGCTGTGCAGGGACCTGGTAGGAGTTGTTCATTTTCCTGCTTTTACTGTTCTGTAAGTGAGCAATGTACTGTACCAAATGACGTACATGTATAGATGCAGAGAACATCGCCCTGAAGTGGAATACTGACAAGGGTTGTTGGAAAGGAGTTTGACCACTTCTACCGGGGGTGCGATCTGAACGCACAGTGTTGCCCTGCCACAAACTGTGCTGCCCCACCACTACAAACTTCGTGATCCCTGCATTCATTCTTGCTTCACCGCTGAAGGCTGACACGCCCTAGTCTGCATGTGCTGCAGACCAAGCAGGGGCATCTGCAAGTGGGCCTAGAGGCATAACTGGACCAGTACCTGGGACACTAATCAAACATCTGGTCATTTGCTGGGGATAACAAATAAAAATCTGTCTGACACCACCTCGTTTCTGGCTGTTGCACGCCACGTGTAACTCTGGAAAGCAGCACTTGGCCATTTATGTTTCCCTATGTACCCTTGAGGTGGTTTGAGCTCACTATCGGACTGGAGACACTCAGTGGCTAGTCTCAGCAAAAAGAACCTGCCCTGGATGTGAAGGCTTGACTGACCATGGACACTGGCACCTGCCCATCACTTTGAGACCATTCACGGCCTCCTCATCACCACCACCCACCATCGACCCTCTCTATGTGATGCATGTGCTGTTATGAGGGGTTTGCAGAACTTTGTTTATGGCATGTGGAGACAGTACATTGTGTGCTGCTGACCTCCAGTGATGACTCTTGGGCTGATCGTGCTGAACTGTTGCGACATAGGTTGCCACGCCTGCAAGCGGGCCCTTACCGGACTCTGAAAACCTTTGCTGCACCAACCACTCTGATGTCAAAGGTAGCTTAAATGGGCTGACTGCGGAACACCAACTCCAGGTCTCTCTTGTGCTCCTCTTCATTCACAAACACCGACCCATCAGACCTCACTGAACTTCCCCCTCCTAACGGAGATCAGTTTGATTTGATATTAGCAGCCACTGAAAAATCCTGCATGTTATTGGAGTTTATAATGGACAATGTATTAGCTAACCTACATGCAAATCACCTCAAACTTGTGAACTGTGTGGATGCTACGGAGCAGTCCCATTCTGAGAACCAGCTGACTACTCTTCAAATGGAGAGGGTTGATAGCGGGTGGCGGTGATAAAGAGGCCGTTAATGGTCTTCAAATGGAGCTGCAACTACAGGAATACATCACCTGGATCCAGACACTGGAGTCAAGGCTGAAAGATGCTTCCATTTAAAGCAGACACCGTGAGGGTATACTGAAGGAGCAAATGTACTCCAAACGTTGACACTTGATAAACAACTTGTAAAATTCATCGGATTCAGATGAACAAATGATGCTAATATATGAACTGGGGCCTGAAGAAGTCCATTTCGGACGAAACGCGTTGGCTACTGTTCAATCGATGTGATTTTAAGAAAAAAGAAGAATAAAGATTTACTGAAAGCAGAAACTATCTTCACATTTGCTTGTTGAGACTAAATGATAACAGACATGAATATTGATTGAAGTTACAAATTATGCACAATAGACATATGTCTCATCACGCACTCTTTACAAGTTCCGAAACGGAGTGCTGAGCCACTATCTTGTCCGATGCTGAAGATCGCTTTAGGTGAAACAATGTTCGCCTTATTGGTTTTCGTGAGGAAGCAGAGAACAAGACACCATTTTGTACATCAAACATTGTCTCAGGGAACTATTACCGGAGTCATCCCTCTCACTGTATTTCACCATTGAAAGAGCACACAGTGTTCCTGCTATTAAACCTGCTTATGGGGCTGGTCCCAGACAACTCATATTCAGATTGTTACATTACTGTGATAGATACTCAATATTGAGAGACACTTGGAAATTACCGGACATCAGAGTTGAGAACGCAAGAGCAATAATCTTCCCAGACTACACTATGGTGGTACAGGGACAGCGCAGCTCATTCATAGCCATGAAGCAGGGCCTTCGGGAGCTGAACTTGAAGTACTCCTTGTTGCCCCCAACACACTGCATGTACCTCTGTCCTGTTGGAGTGCTTAGGATGGTTAAATTATGAAGATTTTTTGACACGCCACAGAATACCTGCGGCTGGCTTCAGGCTTCTGACCTCTGTCCCTCTGTCGTGGGGAGAAGGACCCGGAATTCCATACTACTGAGGACCTAGGGCGAATACGTTGCCGTCGTAGAAAGGGCCACTCCTGTTGGCCCACAGTTGTTCTCAACCTGGAGCAAAATGTTTTGGAAAGGCGACAAGCTATCCAGGAAGCAGCCCAGATTCCTGACTCCACAATGGGCACTGATCAGGAAATTCTGTCTGCACAGTCTGCAGGTGACGGAGTTTCCTCTGTTGTGTTTCCTTCTGAGACTATTTCGATGACTCCACCTGCTGTTATTCCACAGACGTTAGAAGTCATCATATGACTCACACGCTGTTTATGTATCGGTAGACTATTGCTAATGCCTGTGTACGTCAGAATATTGAATGCTTCTCTGTTGATATGTGCCTAAACCCTAACTTAAATATATATGCAATTTTGTAGATACATGACCTACTAGCTTTAGTTACATTAGCACGGATGGGATGCATGCTTAACACATTTGCAAATGTGTGGCCGCTGCCATATTGGACCCTGACTATTGGAAGGCACCTATGGTGCTTCCACTACCTGTTTAAAATTGGGGGATGTCTTCGTCCTGGCCTGCAAAGTTTCACATCTCCCCTCCTGTACACTTTGGTTTATTGCCTTAGACATAGTGACCTTAGACATAGTTTGCATACAAGTTTGGGCAGCCTCGTTCCTGGGTCTGCTCTTTGGAATTATGGAAAGGTTTATGTTGGTTTATAGTAAAGATTAATTGTTATAACGGTCCTGCAACATTCGACCACTGTTAGATCCTGTCCTTGCCCCTACAGATAGGATTCAACATTATCCTAGACACGATCACCAGTTATATTCTTACCCTGTTACAACGTAACCCTCCTTAACATTATACCATGGAATGTGCAGGGTATGTACACCCCATCTTGCCGTTACGCTGTAGAATCCTGTCTCAAACGTCATGCCGCTCATATAGTGCTGCTGCAAAAGTGACATTGAACAATGTCTGAAGCGACTATACTACAAAGCAGATGGAGAGGGTGAGTCTTTACTATGAATTTCTTGTTTTATGCCTGTGGAGTATTAATCTAGATTAGGCCTGTAGCTCCTTTCCAAATAGAGGTCGAGACAGATGTAGAAGGCCATTATATCTTCATCAAGTGTAAGCTTGATGGCGGACTCATCTTCCTGGGAAACATTTATGCTCCTAACATTGATCAGGCTGCCTTCCTACAGACAATCTTGCATACAATATCCAGGTGGTGCGGACTCCCATGGATATGGGGGGGAATTACTTCAATAGCGTATTGGATGCTAACTTAGTTACTGCTCCATCCCTAAACTGTTGCCTACAACTGCCACCACAAATGCATGGGCACTGCAGGAATGGCTGAGCCATTGGCCTCTAGCTGATGTCTAGAAGACAGGTAACCCGCCTACCCGAGAAAAATCCTTTTATTTTGACCCACACAAACTACATGTCAGAATAGACTGATTGCTTTGCAGTTTTAATTTATTACCCTCCATTACGCACGGAGATTATTTGGGATCCATCCAGTCCAATCAAGACCCTCGATATTTACATCTCATGTGGTATAAAGCCCTCCGCTCCCTCCAATCTCCACCTGGCCCCTGCAAATCACTGTGCTCTTGTTAATGCTATAGAGCAGAGGTCTTCAAACTTGTTTTACTCTGAGCCCCCCATAAGCAAAATGTTTTGAGGTCGGGCCCCCCTCCAAAACTTTATGGCTAGGATTGGGGGAGCGGGAGGGACATGGCTACGTGATGGGAGCTGGGCTTATGAGATGATTTCAGGAATACTTTTTGATAGATTATGAACTGTACCAAATATGAGACTTATAAAACAGCAAATGCATCAGACGAAAACAGATATCCCAAACAAACTGCTCCCCATAATTGGGGTGTTGTGAGCCCCTCACTCTCTGACCACAATGCAACTATACCTGCTGCACTAATGATAACTGCAGTCCTGAGAAGCAGGCTATCTCCTCTGCCTCTTTTACCTCTTCCCCACCATGATTGATCATCACTTCTCCAGTATTAGGGGTGTCTTTCATAGATTCACATGCCTGAATCATTCCCCGTCGTCAGAGTGGGAGTCCCACGGTATATAAAAAAGCAATAATATGCCTGTAATAACCAAAAAACCTTGGTAATAACCAACCAGGAAGTAAAGTAGACTTAGCTTACAGGAGCAAAAGCTCCCACACTCATGACTATCCTAGTCATTATGTTAGACCAAACTGCAGCCAATCAGGCGACCGCACCCACCAGAATGTTCTCCCCAGAGGCTCAGGCTCTCAGATTTTCTACCGCACGTCGTGTGAAGGGAGTCTCCCTGAGCTCTGCTCAGTTTCTTCTAACTTTGGTTGGTTTGTTAACCTTCAAAGAATGTCTACTTCTAAATCCCTTTTTAGGGCTTGTGATTCCTGTGGAAAGCTGAGACTGTTCAAGGAGGATCCTCACAAAAAATGCATCTACTGTCTACTGTCTATATCCTGATCATGAGGCGAAGGAATGTAAAATCTGTAGAACCCTCCCTCAAAAGACCCTCAGGGACAGAGAGGGTCGTCTGCTCCTGTGGCTTCAGAGGATTAAGGACAAGGATAACCCTGTTTCAGAGGTAGGGAGCATTGCCTCAGGGTCTTCTGTCTCCTCTAAGAAGAGAAAATCTGAGGTTGAATTGGCTTCTCCTAGGGCTAAAACTGTGAAAAAGGCCCAATCCTCTCAGGATTCTGGGTTGCCTTCTACATCCAAGAAGGTGTCTCCACCTGTGGTATCTGCGCCCTCAGGAAAATCTGGAAAGTCTGCAATTTCCAAAGCACCTGCCCATAAGGTTTCACCTCAGGCCTTGGCAGACTCAGGAGCAGCCTCATCGTCGCCATCTCGTCATGTGGTCACTTCTTCCACTTCAACAGTGACTTTTTCTTCACCAAAACCATCTATGGTGATGTCTTCAGCCTCCTCACCGTCGACGATGGTGTACGTCCAGGTGAGACCCATCCCGTCGACGAAAATTGTCCCGTCGATCGTCGACGCTCCACCGTCGACGGGAATCCTGAAGGTACCGTCGACGACCTCTTCGACTACGACTCAGGCCTTTCCGTCGACGACATCCCCGTCGACGAAGCTACTGTCGACGTCGTCATCGTCGACGAAGTTACCGTCGTCGACGACGAAATTACCGTCGACAACGCCTTCGACGACGAAGTTACCGTCGACGAAGTTACCGTCGACGAATAAGACGGACCTCCTCGTCGACGAAGAGATTGGAATCGTCGACGACCTCCTCGTCTATGAAGAAAATGAATCCGTCGACGACCTCCTCGTCGACACCGTCGACAAAGAGAAAAACATCATCGTCGACGAGTTCATCGGCGACGCCGCCGCAACCGTCGACGGGCGCGCCGTCGACGACGGATCTGAAGGAAACAGGCTTGTCATCAACTTCAGTGGCTCCATCTACACCCCCACTATCGACCTGTACAGCAATGCAGGTGTGGTCGGCAGGAGCATCCACAATACCGTTGCCATCACCAGCTACCACTGCTTCGCTCCTACAGAAGCGTGGGTCATCCTCCACAGCTTTGTCTCCTTTACAGCTGCCAGATCAGTTGTTGGACTCTGAAGAGGAAGAATCCTACGAGGATGAGACATTTCGGGCGGCCAGGAGCCCTTCGGACTTGCTTATAAAAGTTCAAGATCTAGATCAAGAGGAGGAAGAAATTTCCCAGGAGCATGCTCATCGAGAGACTGGGTCTACACCTGGCATGCAAATGCCTGTGGATCTGTTCCAAAATCTCCAGTACATGTTAAGCGATTATTATCGCAGGTTTCCACCTTCAGAATCGGGCGATTCTCATGTATCTACGCCGAGGCCAAGAGCATCTACTACAACTTTAGGGCATCAAAAATCAGTTTCTCAAGGGGCAGCGGAAGATGCACGCTCTGCACCACCCTCTTCTCCAATACAATCCCATCAGGCAGAGGGTGAAAATTCGTTTGAGGACGAACGAGAGGACGGCGAATTAGACGACAAGTCGGTATCGTCGGAGTGGGATGACTATCAGGCACAAACTCCTTCTCCAGCAGCCCAGCCTGCTGCGGAATCTCCTCCGGTGGACATTGCCAGCTTCCATAAGATTATGGATAGAGCCACAAAGAGATTCCTCATATCCATGGAGGCTAAACAGGAGGAATGCTTCCTTTATGGTTTTAAGGACTTGCCACAAAAACAATCTTGGTCTATTCCAATAATTGATTTTATATGGAAAGAAGGTTTAAAGATCATGAAGACGCCAAAGTCTCTACCCGCAGTGCTACCTAGGGTAGATAAAAAATATAGAGCACCCAGTTCATCACCGGCATGCCTGGTTGGTCAGGCTAAGACGGAGTCCGTAGTCACCCAGGCAGCACAAAGAAGAGCCAAGAATCCGTCTACACAAATCACTACTCCTCCTGATAAAGACGGTAGACGTCTTGACTCAATAGGTAAGAAGGGGTCTACTATTGCGTCAACCACTGTCCGAGCTGCAAATTCACTGGCAATACTTGGCAGGTATGATAGGCAAATGTGGTCCGACATATCACCCTATATTGACAAGCTTGCAGAACCGGATCGAACTGAAGCAAAAAAGATCCTGCTAGAGGGAGAGAGCGTCTCCTCTGAGATAATTGATGCTGCAGTGGACGTGGCAGCAACAGGTTTTAGGCAGCTAGCAGGAGCAGCTGTACTCCGAAGGCAAGGCTGGTTAAAGGCTACGTCATTTTGTTTAGAAGTCCAGACAAAGATCGTGGACATGGCCTATGATGGAGAGTTCCTCTTTGGTCAACATGTGGACGAGGCATTACAATCAATAAAGAAAGACACAGAGACGGCACGGTCGCTGGGCTCTCTCCAGTTTCGAAAGTCTTCCTTTCGTGGCGCAAGAGGAAGAGGCAACTACTTGAACAGAGGAGGTTATAATCAGCAACGCTCCTACAGTAACAACCAAGGGAATCAGAGGTACCAGCCATACCGTCAGCAAACATATGGCCAAAGGAGAAATAATTACTCTCAACCAAGAGGAAAGACCTCTTATCGAGGGAGAGACAACAAGAGTAAGTGAGAAACACATCCTGCCACCACTTTGTCCCAGCCTGAAACAAATTGGAGGAAGAATATCCCGATATTACTCAAATTGGTCCAAAATTACCACGGACAGATGGGTTCTGGATGTAGTTTCCAGAGGTCACATTCTCGAATTCGTCAAAGCCCCTCCAAATTCTCCCCCAAAAGGTCCACCTCCAGCTCATCTCAAGGAGCTGTTTTCCCAAATACAGTCAATGATTCGGAAAGGAGCAATAGAAAGGGTACCTCAACATCAAAGGGGAACAGGATTTTATTCAAGATTTTTCCTGATCCACAAGAAGTCGGGGGAATGGCGCCCCATCCTCGACCTGCGTGCCCTCAACAAGTACCTCAAGAAATTATGTTTCCGAATGTTAACACTTCAAGAAATCCTCCAGTTTCTCTCAGTAGGGGATCACATGGCAACACTCGACCTTCAGGACGCATACTTCCATGTGCCCATTTTTCCAAGACACCGGAAGTTCTTATGGTTCAGAGTGGCTGGCAGAGACTTCCAGTTCAAAGTGCTTCCCTTTGGACTACGTTCGGCCCCCAGAGTGTTCACAAAGATGTTAGCCCCGGTGGCCGCACGCCTAAGACTAGAGGGAGTTCATATTTATCCATATTTGGATGACTGCCTTATCAAGGCCAGTTCCATCAGCTTGGCAAGGACGCACATTCAAAGATGTCTATCACTATTCCAGAGCCTGGGTTTTTCAGTAAATTTCAAAAAATCGCACCTAACTCCATCACAGAGGAAGTCGTTCTTGGGAGCCACACTGTACACAAGACTCGCCCAAGTGTTTATATCAAAAGAAAGACAAGTGAAGATTTGCAAGATGTCCACATCACTGCTAGAAAGAAAGTGCGTTTCTGTTTGCAAGTTCAAGTCTTTCCTCAGGATGATCTCATCCTGTATTCCGCTCACCCCCAACTGTCGCCTGCGAATGAGACCTTTGCAAGAGGAACTCAGTCGTCAGTGGGTGCAAGTAACAGGCTCGTTCGAGGACGTCATCAACATAACTCTTCGTATGAAAAACTCCATCCAGTGGTGGGGGCAAGAGGTTAACCTTTAGGAGGGATGCGCTTTCCTGTCAGAAGGACCCAGATTCATCGTGACCACGGATGCTTCTCTGGAGGGCTGGGGCGCCCATCTCCAAGGGATGACAGTCAGTGGCAAATGGGACATTCACCAGAAAAAATGGCACATAAACCTACTGGAACTAAGAGCCATTTTTCTAGCCATGAAATCCTTTCAGGCGACCTTGGAGGGCTCTACAGTGTTGATACGAATGGACAACACTACCAGCATGCATTACCTGAACAAGCAGGGAGGCACAAGATCGGCCCGGTTGTCCCGTCAGGCGCAGGAGATCTGGAATTGGGCCCTGAATCACAACATCAATCTGTCGGCGGTCCATGTCCCAGGGATTGCCAATGTCCTAGCGGATTCACTCAGCAGGACCGCAGGAAGCAATCACGAATGGGAACTGCATTAACCATCCCTGGATCAGATATTCCGAGAGTGGGGTCATCCCGCCCTGGATTTGTTTGCGAGGGAAACAATGCGACAGCCCTGAACCGGAAATGCCAATGCTGTGCAAGCTGGGTTCCCCACAAGGACTCGTGCGGAGATGCCCTTTCGATGAATTGGTGTCGAATATTTGTTTACGCTTTTCCGCCAATTCCGCTAATTCCCAAGATCATCAGGAAGATGAGGAGTCAACCATGTCGTTTAATCCTGATTGCTCCAAGGTGGCCCCGACAATATTGGTTCACCGAGCTTCTCCTCCTCTCGGAGTGCGAACCAATACAACTGCCTCGAATACCGAATCTGCTCACAGTTCAGCAGGGCAGGGTGTACCATCCAGACCCAGATTCGCTGAAATTGTCAGCTTGGCTCCTCAGCACAATGAGTTCGCCCACTTAGACATTCCTCGCGATTGTCAAGAGGTATTGGCTAACCCCAGAGCACCGTCAACCATCAAGACTTATAAACTCAAATGGAAACGTTTCTGTGCCTGGTGCCAGACTGTCGATCTGCACCCCTTTCATGCTACACCAGAGCAATCTCTGGCTAGATCGGGTTTGGCGCATTCTACCCTGAAAGTATTTCTGGCAGCCATTTCCCGATTCCGTCAGGACGGATCGAACTCTTTGTATTCATCAAGAATAATCCAGCAATTTTTCAAGGGCTTGTTTCGCATGTTTCCTCCAATCCGTCGGCCACCTCCTGTTTGGAATTTGAATGTAGTGCTCTCCCAACTCATGCGTCACCCCTTTGAGCCGATACATAAGGTTGACCTTAAGTTTATCACTTGGAAGGTCTCCGTGTTATTGGCTTTAACATCTGCCAGGAGGGTCAGTGACATTCAGGCTTTCACATCTAAATCGCCTTTTTTGCAATTTACGTCTGATTCGGTGGTACTCCGTACCAATCCAAGGTACATGCCTAAGGTCTCATCAGACTTTCATTTAAATGAGCCGGTAGTCCTCAAGACATTTTTTCCAAATCCACAAACACCGGCTGAGCGAGCATTGCACTCTTTGGACATTAAGAGGTGCCTAAAATTTTATCTATCAAAGACATCAACTTTACGCAAGACAGATCAGTTGTTTGTGGCCTATGGCAGACTGCGCCAGGGCTGTGCAGTGTCCAAACAGACTATTGCTAGATGGGTCTCGTCAACAATTGGACTCTGTCATCAACAAGCAGGAAGGCCTTTACAGGCCTTACCAAGAGCGCATTCCACAAGGGCAGTTTCCTCTTCCACTGCTCTGTTCGCTGGTGTGCCTCTTCAACAGATCTGCAGAGCTGCAACGTGGTCCAGCAGGCACACTTTTACGAGGCACTACTGTCTGGACTCAGCGAGTGATGCAGATGCTTCGGTGGGAAGAGCAGTTCTTCGCAATCTTTTCCAATAAGGTGAGCCTCTGTTCTCCCGCCTCCTCTATGCTCTTTTCTAGACGCTTTTCCATGTTCTTTGCATTTTATCATTGCATGTATACTGGGATACTGTTAGCGTCTAGGAGCATTGGTTCATGTGTACTGCTATCTATTCTGATTCAGGCATGTGAATCTATGAAAGACACCCCTAATACTGGAGAAGAACAATAGTTACTTACCTGTAATCTGTGGTTCTCCAGTATTGGGGTATTTCATAGATTCACATGCAACCCGCCCACCTTCCCCTCAGAGGCTCCCTCAGGCAATTGTGTTGGCTTCACTCCTGTGCGAGAAAATCTGAGAGCCTGAGCCTCTGGGGAGAACATTCTGGTGGGTGCTGTCGCCTGATTGGCTGCAGTTTGATCTAACATAATGACTAAGATAGTCATGAGTGTGGGAGCTTTTGCTCCAGTAAGCTAAGTCTACTTTACTTCCTGGTTGGTTATTACCAAGGTTGTTTGGTTATTACAGGCATATTATTGCTTTTTTATATACCGTGGGACTCCCACTCCGACGACGGGGAATGATTCAGGCATGTGAATCTATGAAAGACACCAATACTGGAGAACCACAGATTACAGGTAAGTAACTATTGTTCTTCTGTCCTAATGCTTGAAAGGACAATAAGCTCTGATGCCCCCTTTTTTAAAGGTAGACAGACATAATTATGATGCAGTGGGCCCCCAAATCCCTGGGCCCCAGTCCTGCTGCATCTGCTCCTTTATGAAAACCAGCAGTGGCCACTTACATACTTGGCAGCAGTACCAGCTTCACTAATGAGTGTCCCATTAAAAAAAACAAAAACACTTATGTTGTCCCCTTCTTGGGTGTATCTCTTTGAAGAAGCTGTCTCTGGCCATTTGTAAACATAAAAATGAGTCCACATACAGTGCTCCCTATTCTGGGCCTTCTCTTTGACAATATCTATGAATCTCACTCCTTTCCTCTGTTTCCTGGACCATTACTGTGGGGCCCGAAGGATCAAAAGGATTAGGGCTCTGCATCTGAATGCAACCCTGCTGGTTTTCTACCTGCCACCCCATGGACTCAGCTTTCACAAACAAACTGCCCCTGAATTGTTTATACTGACATTGAGATGCCTCTGCCTGAATTCAAAGTGTGTGGTGGTAGTGCAGAAAGTTAAAAAAGAAACCAGCCTTCTTACCTTATTGATTGAGTCACTTAAAGCCAGGGCCACTGGAATTATGAGTTTCTGAAGTAGCAGCGTTTTCCACATAATTATCAGTTTACTGCATTTGCTACATTATCTGCAGATTTCAACAAAAAAACCTTGATTCTAGCTCAAACCGAACAAAAGTTACTTACAGCGTGACAAAATGTTCCAAAGCAGTGAAAGGCCCTATGCAAAGATTGACTGGTAATCTTGTAGTTGCTTACTGCTGTATTTGGGTGTTAAACTGGTACTAATGAGGTGAAATATTTCCCCGGACAGCGTTACCGTGAGTTAAAATGACAAAATAATGAAGTAATGCCAACCACAAAATGTAGTGTGCATTGTGCAGCATAATTTACCTTCTCTTGCTGCATAATTTAGTCAAACCTGCTGCATAATGTTGTCCTCTTCTGCTGAATAATTCCAGTGGATCTGCTTAAAGCTTTGTGGTGGCAAGGATATATTCTTTTTAAGATGTAATGTGAAGGCATTACCAGCTGGGATCTGGAATAGAGGAGACACTTACAAAAATGTCTGCATTAGATAAAGTTTGATTACTTATTTCTAAAAAGTATATTTTGTACGAACTTGTTTTTATCACAATCACTGCATCATTTTGCAGCAGCCTAGCTTAGAGTATATAAATATGGTTTTAAAATAATGACTTACATATTCACAGTGCTTTCTGCCATAGGCTGGGACCTCCTAGCACTATAAACAGGGCCATTGGAATTATGCGGCAGGAGAAGGCCGAATAATGCAGCATGGTTGACTAAATTCTGCAGCAAGCAAAGGCGAATTATGCTGCATACTTTGTGATAGCATTACTGCACTATTTTGCTATTTTTACACTTGTTAACATTGTCCTGGCCTTTATTGCCCCTCATAAGTACCACATTAACACCCACATATAGCAATAAGCAAAAGAAAGGTGACCAGTCAAGCTTTAGAAAGGGCCTTCCACTGTGAGGTAACATTTGTTGGCAAATGTGGGAAAACCATGGGAGCGAAGATGACGCCTCTTCACTCCTGTAGGGTATAGCCACCTCAGACCAATGAGACAAACTTAGGATATACTGATACCCCCAAGGAGTGGAGGGACAATGAAGGACCACCTGAGTGTCTTTCAGGAGAGACTAGTTGAGGGCGGGCAATCCTGCAGAAGGGCGAGAAAAATAGAAGAATGGAAAATGAATAGAGGTAAATTATCATACAGCATAGATGTTAGTGCACCTTGTAGGCTAAGCCAGACTTACCGGCATCTGTCGGTGAGGCGCTAGAATACAGACGCCTTGACAATGTTGCACTTTATCACAGACACTTTATGTACGGACACTTTATCAATGTAGCAGGTTTCTTGGCAGTGTGGCAGGCACTTGGGTAGTGTGGCAGGCATCTTAGCAGCGTTGTTGTTGATAATGTCTCTCCAAAGAAGGAAACAATTAAACAAAAGGTCTTTCCTTAAATCCGGTGTGAATAAAAATTATAATCCTCCACGGATTTGAATGATGAACAAAAAGTCCTTTAGGTATAGCAGGAGTCAAGAATAATAGGATTTCTCAATTCTTTCAAGAAAAATAAAGGGCAGAGTTCCATCCGACATGATTATAAAAAATAAAAAAAATGACTCCTGTAAAATAAGTGCATGCACATGTGAAAAAGTTACCTTAGCCTCAGTAACTTTTCAGTCCAACTCCACGCTAACTAGCGTAATGTGGACGTGCAGAAAACTATACAACAAAAAACTGCAGCAGCAAAAGAAATAAAAGGCAAAACATGCCTCTCGTCCGAGGTGGAAGGAAGCGGGGTCAAGGCAACACCCTCGCGTTCGAAAATTAACCGCGTTATAAAAAACGCAAGCAGAGAGTCAGAAATAAGCAGCGTGAAAAAAGGCTGCTAATCCAAGAGATTCAGAGGGATAGGAGGTCGGCGCGTGTAGGCGCTGGGAAGTCAAAGGACTAACCGGTGAGGAGAATGACTCGTAGCAGGATCGGCACAGACATCTTCAACAACCACTCGAGCAAACAGGAAAAGGGGCGTGGTCCTAAACAGGAAGAGAAGCCAAGCACCTGATGCCTTGAGCTGACCGTCTATATGCTGAAACAGGTCAGCTGATCGCCACTAGTGCAGTCTGGGAAAGCATACAAGCTGATAGCCCTCACAGGGCATTCTGGGACTGGTAGTCTATGGTCTAACAGAAAAGGAAAGGGTACAAGAGGCCTGACGGCTGACAATTGCTATTATGGAATTAATCAGGGAATCGAGGGTGAAGGAAATAAATAATGTGCTGATCCTGCAACAAACTTTCAGTCTTATGATTAGGGTTGCCAGCTCATTATTTGATGCTGCAGACGGTACAAAAATATACAGTCACCTAAAGCCCTATTTTCAGCTCTTATCTGTGCGTACTTCGAAAAGCAAATATAAAGCACTTTTAATGTGTTCTAGGGCTGCCTGAATGATTCATGTCGGAAAATAAAAGGAACAGACAGAAAGTCACATTACAAATTAATACATACTTTTTTTATTTAAGACCCTATTTAGTGTCAAAGCAAGGTCTTTGCAGAATCTTTAAATATGCATGGTTGGCATTTTTTCTATTGGCGACCCTATTTTATATTCCTTTTTATGAAATGCATTTTCACATTACAGCAGTAAATTTAAAATACAAATGTAAAGAATAGGCAGAGTCGGGGCCCAGGGGAACAGCCAGCAGCACACCCACTGACCTCTGGCCCCACGGCACTCTGAGGGCTTCGGAGTAAATGAAGACAGCTTGGAAATGCAGCAAATAAACATTGCTGCACTTCCAGGCATCTTCATTTACATGTGCTTGCAGAGGCCTTTGCCCCCGACTGGGACCCCATCCAGGCCCCCCTGGGGGCGCGCCCCACAGTTTGAAGACCTGTGCTATAGAGTAATACTTTGATTTTAATGCAGACACAGCCTCTCCCAATTCACTGGAATGGGGTGTGTTGAAGGTGATGCTTCAGGGTTGCTGCTAGGGGCTTGGGATGTGCAAACACAATAAGGTGATGGACCGAATGTGGATCAATGTCACACACTCAACCCAGTCCAAAGATCTGGGCCCAAGTCCATCGTTTTTTGCACTCCACACCACCCCGGGTTAGGCAATGGCGATATGCAAATCAGCTCTGAACCTATGCCCCATGGGAACAGTCCAGTCCGAACTACAAAAGCCATGTCCTTCCCAGAACGGAATCAAGCATCCGAGGACCGGACCGGTTTCGAGGTAACACCTCTCATCAGCCCGGCTAGCTTGACTCCAGTGGTGTGGAGTGCCTGGGACCCACGTCTGGGCATCCCCAGCGCACTTAGGGCGGAATATGCAAACACAACAGGTGATGGACCGAATGTGGATCAATGTCACACACTCAACCCAGTCCAAAGATCTGGGCCCAAGTCCATCGTTTTTTTGCACTCCACACCACCCCGGGTTAGACAATGGCGATATGCAAATCAGCTCTGACCCTGTGCCCCATGGGAACAGTCCAGTCCGAACTACAAAAGCCATGTCCTTCCCAGAACGGAATCAAGCATCCGAGGACCGGACCGGTTTCGAGGTAACACCTCTCATCAGCCCGGCTAGCTTGACTCCAGTGGTGTGGAGTGCCTGGGACCCACGTCTGGGCATCCCCAGCGCACTTAGGGCGGAATATGCAAACACAACAGGTGATGGACCGAATGTGGATCAATGTCACACACTCAACCCAGTCCAAAGATCTTGGCCCAAGTCCATCGTTTTTTTGCACTCCACACCACCCCGGGTTAGACAATGACGATATGCAAATCAGCTCTGACCCTGTGCCCCATGGGAACAGTCCAGTCCGAACTACAAAAGCCATGTCCTTCCCAGAACGGAATCAAGCATCCGAGGACCGGACCGGTTTCGAGTTAACACCTCTCATCAGCCCGGCTAGCTTGACTCCAGTGGTGTGGAGTGCCTGGGACCCACGTCTGGGCATCCCCAGCGCACTTAGGGCGGAATATGCAAACACAACAGGTGATGGACCGAATGTGGATCAATGTCACACACTCAACCCAGTCCAAAGATCTGGGCCCAAGTCCATCGTTTTTTTGCACTCCACACCACCCCGGGTTAGACAATGGCGATATGCAAATCAGCTCTGACCCTGTGCCCCATGGGAACAGTCCAGTCCGAACTACAAAAGCCATGTCCTTCCCAGAACGGAATCAAGCATCCGAGGACCGGACCGGTTTCGAGGTAACACCTCTCATCAGCCCGGCTAGCTTGACTCCAGTGGTGTGGAGTTCCTGGGACCCACGTCTGGGCATCCCCAGCGCACTTAAGGCGGAATATGCAAACACAACAGGTTATGGACCGAATGTGGATCAATGTCACACACTCAACCCAGTCCAAAGATCTGGGCCCAAGTCCATCGTTTTTTTGCACTCCACACCACCCCGGGTTAGACAATGGCGATATGCAAATCAGCTCTGACCCTGTGCCCCATGGGAACAGTCCAGTCCGAACTACAAAAGCCATGTCCTTCCCAGAACGGAATCAAGCATCCGAGGACCGGAACGGTTTCGAGGTAACACCTCTCATCAGCCCGGCTAGCTTGACTCCAGTGGTGTGGAGTGCCTGGGACCCACGTCTGGGCATTCCCAACGCACTTAGGGCGGAATATGCAAACACAACAGGTGATGGACCGAATGTGGATCAATGTCACACACTCAACCCAGTCCAAAGATCTGGGCCCAAGTCCATCGTTTTTTTGCACTCCACACCACCCCGGGTTAGACAATGGCGATATGCAAATCAGCTCTGACCCTGTGCCCCATGGGAACAGTCCAGTCCGAACTACAAAAGCCATGTCCTTCCCAGAACGGAATCAAGCATCCGAGGACCGGACCGGTTTCGAGGTAACACCTCTCATCAGCCCGGCTAGCTTGACTCCAGTGGTGTGGAGTGCCTGGGACCCACGTCTGGGCATCCCCAGCGCACTTAGGGCGGAATATGCAAACACAACAGGTGATGGACCGAATGTGGATCAATGTCACACACTCAACCCAGTCCAAAGATCTGGGCCCAAGTCCATCGTTTTTTTGCACTCCACACCACCCCGGGTTAGACAATGGCGATATGCAAATCAGCTCTGACCCTGTGCCCCATGGGAACAGTCCAGTCCGAACTACAAAAGCCATGTCCTTCCCAGAACGGAATCAAGCATCCGAGGACCGGACCGGTTTCGAGGTAACACCTCTCATCAGCCCGCCTAGCTTGACTCCAGTGGTGTGGAGTGCCTGGGACCCACGTCTGGGCATCCCCAGCGCACTTAGGGCGGAATATGCAAACACAACAGGTGATGGACCGAATGTGGATCAATGTCACACACTCAACCCAGTCCAAAGATCTGGGCCCAAGTCCATCGTTTTTTTGCACTCCACACCACCCCGGGTTAGACAATGGCGATATGCAAATCAGCTCTGACCCTGTGCCCCATGGGAACAGTCCGGTCCGAACTACAAAAGCCATGTCCTTCCCAGAACGGAATCAAGCATCCGAGGACCGGACCGGTTTCGAGGTAACACCTCTCATCAGCCCGGCTAGCTTGACTCCAGTGGTGTGGAGTGCCTGGGACCCACGTCTGGGCATCCCCAGCGCACTTAGGGCGGAATATGCAAACACAACAGGTGATGGACCGAATGTGGATCAATGTCACACACTCAACCCAGTCCAAAGATCTGGGCCCAAGTCCATCGTTTTTTTGCACTCCACACCACCCCGGGTTAGACAATGGCGATATGCAAATCAGCTCTGACCCTGTGCCCCATGGGAACAGTCCAGTCCGAACTACAAAAGCCATGTCCTTCCCAGAACGGAATCAAGCATCCGAGGACCGGACCGGTTTCGAGGTAACACCTCTCATCAGCCCGCCTAGCTTGACTCCAGTGGTGTGGAGTGCCTGGGACCCACGTCTGGGCATCCCCAGCGCACTTAGGGCGGAATATGCAAACACAACAGGTGATGGACCGAATGTGGATCAATGTCACACACTCAACCCAGTCCAAAGATCTGGGCCCAAGTCCATCGTTTTTTTGCACTCCACACCACCCCGGGTTAGACAATGGCGATATGCAAATCAGCTCTGACCCTGTGCCCCATGGGAACAGTCCAGTCCGAACTACAAAAGCCATGTCCTTCCCAGAACGGAATCAAGCATCCGAGGACCGGACCGGTTTCGAGGTAACACCTCTCATCAGCCCGGCTAGCTTGACTCCAGTGGTGTGGAGTGCCTGGGACCCACGTCTGGGCATCCCCAGCGCACTTAGGGCGGAATATGCAAACAATACAGGTGATGGACCGAATGTGGATCAATGTCACACACTCAACCCAGTCCAAAGATCTGGGCCCAAGTCCATCGTTTTTTTGCACTCCACACCACCCCGGGTTAGACAATGGCGATATGCAAATCAGCTCTGACCCTGTGCCCCATGGGAACAGTCCAGTCCGAACTACAAAAGCCATGTCCTTCCCAGAACGGAATCAAGCATCCGAGGACCGGACCGGTTTCGAGGTAACACCTCTCATCAGCCCGGCTAGCTTGACTCCAGTGGTGTGGAGTGCCTGGGACCCACGTCTGGGCATCCCCAGCGCACTTAGGGCGGAATATGCAAACACAACAGGTGATGGACCGAATGTGGATCAATGTCACACACTCAACCCAGTCCAAAGATCTTGGCCCAAGTCCATCGTTTTTTTGCACTCCACACCACCCCGGGTTAGACAATGACGATATGCAAATCAGCTCTGACCCTGTGCCCCATGGGAACAGTCCAGTCCGAACTACAAAAGCCATGTCCTTCCCAGAACGGAATCAAGCATCCGAGGACCGGACCGGTTTCGAGTTAACACCTCTCATCAGCCCGGCTAGCTTGACTCCAGTGGTGTGGAGTGCCTGGGACCCACGTCTGGGCATCCCCAGCGCACTTAGGGCGGAATATGCAAACACAACAGGTGATGGACCGAATGTGGATCAATGTCACACACTCAACCCAGTCCAAAGATCTGGGCCCAAGTCCATCGTTTTTTTGCACTCCACACCACCCCGGGTTAGACAATGGCGATATGCAAATCAGCTCTGACCCTGTGCCCCATGGGAACAGTCCAGTCCGAACTACAAAAGCCATGTCCTTCCCAGAACGGAATCAAGCATCCGAGGACCGGACCGGTTTCGAGGTAACACCTCTCATCAGCCCGGCTAGCTTGACTCCAGTGGTGTGGAGTTCCTGGGACCCACGTCTGGGCATCCCCAGCGCACTTAAGGCGGAATATGCAAACACAACAGGTTATGGACCGAATGTGGATCAATGTCACACACTCAACCCAGTCCAAAGATCTGGGCCCAAGTCCATCGTTTTTTTGCACTCCACACCACCCCGGGTTAGACAATGGCGATATGCAAATCAGCTCTGACCCTGTGCCCCATGGGAACAGTCCAGTCCGAACTACAAAAGCCATGTCCTTCCCAGAACGGAATCAAGCATCCGAGGACCGGAACGGTTTCGAGGTAACACCTCTCATCAGCCCGGCTAGCTTGACTCCAGTGGTGTGGAGTGCCTGGGACCCACGTCTGGGCATTCCCAACGCACTTAGGGCGGAATATGCAAACACAACAGGTGATGGACCGAATGTGGATCAATGTCACACACTCAACCCAGTCCAAAGATCTGGGCCCAAGTCCATCGTTTTTTTGCACTCCACACCACCCCGGGTTAGACAATGGCGATATGCAAATCAGCTCTGACCCTGTGCCCCATGGGAACAGTCCAGTCCGAACTACAAAAGCCATGTCCTTCCCAGAACGGAATCAAGCATCCGAGGACCGGACCGGTTTCGAGGTAACACCTCTCATCAGCCCGGCTAGCTTGACTCCAGTGGTGTGGAGTGCCTGGGACCCACGTCTGGGCATCCCCAGCGCACTTAGGGCGGAATATGCAAACACAACAGGTGATGGACCGAATGTGGATCAATGTCACACACTCAACCCAGTCCAAAGATCTGGGCCCAAGTCCATCGTTTTTTTGCACTCCACACCACCCCGGGTTAGACAATGGCGATATGCAAATCAGCTCTGACCCTGTGCCCCATGGGAACAGTCCAGTCCGAACTACAAAAGCCATGTCCTTCCCAGAACGGAATCAAGCATCCGAGGACCGGACCGGTTTCGAGGTAACACCTCTCATCAGCCCGCCTAGCTTGACTCCAGTGGTGTGGAGTGCCTGGGACCCACGTCTGGGCATCCCCAGCGCACTTAGGGCGGAATATGCAAACACAACAGGTGATGGACCGAATGTGGATCAATGTCACACACTCAACCCAGTCCAAAGATCTGGGCCCAAGTCCATCGTTTTTTTGCACTCCACACCACCCCGGGTTAGACAATGGCGATATGCAAATCAGCTCTGACCCTGTGCCCCATGGGAACAGTCCGGTCCGAACTACAAAAGCCATGTCCTTCCCAGAACGGAATCAAGCATCCGAGGACCGGACCGGTTTCGAGGTAACACCTCTCATCAGCCCGGCTAGCTTGACTCCAGTGGTGTGGAGTGCCTGGGACCCACGTCTGGGCATCCCCAGCGCACTTAGGGCGGAATATGCAAACACAACAGGTGATGGACCGAATGTGGATCAATGTCACACACTCAACCCAGTCCAAAGATCTGGGCCCAAGTCCATCGTTTTTTTGCACTCCACACCACCCCGGGTTAGACAATGGCGATATGCAAATCAGCTCTGACCCTGTGCCCCATGGGAACAGTCCAGTCCGAACTACAAAAGCCATGTCCTTCCCAGAACGGAATCAAGCATCCGAGGACCGGACCGGTTTCGAGGTAACACCTCTCATCAGCCCGCCTAGCTTGACTCCAGTGGTGTGGAGTGCCTGGGACCCACGTCTGGGCATCCCCAGCGCACTTAGGGCGGAATATGCAAACACAACAGGTGATGGACCGAATGTGGATCAATGTCACACACTCAACCCAGTCCAAAGATCTGGGCCCAAGTCCATCGTTTTTTTGCACTCCACACCACCCCGGGTTAGACAATGGCGATATGCAAATCAGCTCTGACCCTGTGCCCCATGGGAACAGTCCAGTCCGAACTACAAAAGCCATGTCCTTCCCAGAACGGAATCAAGCATCCGAGGACCGGACCGGTTTCGAGGTAACACCTCTCATCAGCCCGGCTAGCTTGACTCCAGTGGTGTGGAGTGCCTGGGACCCACGTCTGGGCATCCCCAGCGCACTTAGGGCGGAATATGCAAACAATACAGGTGATGGACCGAATGTGGATCAATGTCACACACTCAACCCAGTCCAAAGATCTGGGCCCAAGTCCATCGTTTTTTTGCACTCCACACCACCCTGGGTTAGACAATGGCGATATGCAAATCAGCTCTGACCCTGTGCCCCATGGGAACAGTCCAGTCCGAACTACAAAAGCCATGTCCTTCCCAGAACGGAATCAAGCATCCGAGGACCGGACCGGTTTCGAGGTATTACCTCTCATCAGCCCGGCTAGCTTGACTCCAGTGGTGTGGAGTGCCTGGGACCCACGTCTGGGCATCCCCAGTGCACTTAGGGCGGAATATGCAAACACAACAGGTGATGGACCGAATGTGGATCAATGTCACACACTCAACCCAGTCCAAAGATCTGGGCCCAAGTCCATCGTTTTTTTGCACTCCACACCACCCCGGGTTAGACAATGGCGATATGCAAATCAGCTCTGACCCTGTGCCCCATGGGAACAGTCCAGTCCGAACTACAAAAGCCATGTCCTTCCCAGAACGGAATCAAGCATCCGAGGACCGGACCGGTTTCGAGGTAACACCTCTCATCAGCCCGGCTAGCTGGACTCCAGTGGTGTGGAGTGCCTGGGACCCACGTCTGGGCATCCCCAGTGCACTTAGGGCGGAATATGCAAGCACAACAGGTGATGGACCGAATGTGGATCAATGTCACACACTCAACCCAGTCCAAAGATCTGGGCCCAAGTCCATCGTTTTTTTGCACTCCACACCACCCCGGGTTAGACAATGGCGATATGCAAATCAGCTCTGACCCTGTGCCCCATGGGAACAGTCCAGTCCGAACTACAAAAGCCATGTCCTTCCCAGAACGGAATCAAGCATCCGAGGACCGGACCGGTTTCGAGGTAACACCTCTCATCAGCCCGGCTTGCTGGACTCCAGTGGTGTGGAGTGCCTGGGACCCACGTCTGGGCATCCCCAGCGCACTTAGGGCGGAATATGCAAACACAACAGGTGATGGACCGAATGTGGATCAATGTCACACACTCAACCCAGTCCAAAGATCTGGGCCCAAGTCCATCGTTTTTTTGCACTCCACACCACCCCGGGTTAGACAATGGCGATATGCAAATCAGCTCTGACCCTGTGCCCCATGGGAACAGTCCAGTCCGAACTACAAAAGCCATGTCCTTCCCAGAACGGAATCAAGCATCCGAGGACCGGACCGGTTTCGAGGTAACACCTCTCATCAGCCCGGCTAGCTTGACTCCAGTGGTGTGGAGTGCCTGGGACCCACGTCTGGGAAAGATATGGCTGTGTAGTTCGGACTGGACTGTTCCCATGGGGCACAGGGTCAGAGCTGATTTGCATGAAGCCATTATCTAACCCAGGGTGGTGTGGAGTGCAAAAAACGATGGATTTAGGCCCAGATCCTTGTACTGGGGTGAATGTAAGACATTGATCTACATTCTGTCCATCAAATTGTTTTTTGTAATTTTCTCCCTGAGTGTACTGGGGTAGCTCAGACGTGGGTCCCAGAGCCTCCACATCACTGGAGTCAAGCTAGCCGGGCTGATGAGAGGTGTTACCTTGAAACCGGTCCGGTCCTCGGATGCTTGATTCCGGTCTGGGAAAGATATGGCTGTGTAGTTCTGACTGGACTGTTCCCATGGGGCACAGGGTCAGAGCTGATTTGCATAAAGCCATTATCTAACCCAGGGTGGTGTGGAGTGCAAAAAACGATGGATTTAGGCCCAGATCCTTGTACTGGGGTGCATGTAAGACATTGATCTACATTCTGTCCATCAAATTGTTTTTTGTAATTTTCTCCCTGAGTGTACTGGGGTAGCTCAGACGTGGGTCCCAGAGCCTCCACACCACTGGAGTCAAGCTAGCCGGGCTGATGAGAGGTGTTACCTCGAAACCGGTCCGGTCCTCGGATGCTTGATTCCGGTCTGGGAAAGATATGGCTGTGTAGTTCGGACTGGACTGTTCCCATGGGGCACAGGGTCAGAGCTGATTTGCATGAAGCCATTATCTAACCCAGGGTGGTGTGGAGTGCAAAAAACGATGGATTTAGGCCCAGATCCTTGTACTGGGGTGAATGTAAGACATTGATCTACATTCTGTCCATCAAATTGTTTTTTGTAATTTTCTCCCTGAGTGTACTGGGGTAGCTCAGACGTGGGTCCCAGAGCCTCCAAACCACTGGAGTCAAGCTAGCCGGGCTGATGAGAGGTGTTACCTCGAAACCGGTCCGGTCCTCGGATGCTTGATTCCGGTCTGGGAAAGATATGGCTGTGTAGTTCGGACTGGACTGTTCCCATGGGGCACAGGGTCAGAGCTGATTTGCATAAAGCCATTATCTAACCCAGGGTGGTGTGGAGTGCAAAAAACGATGGATTTAGGCCCAGATCCTTGTACTGGGGTGAATGTAAGACATTGATCTACATTCTGTCCATCAAATTGTTTTTTGTAATTTTCTCCCTGAGTGTACTGGGGTAGCTCAGACGTGGGTCCCAGAGCCTCCACACCACTGGAGTCAAGCTAGCCGGGCTGATGAGAGGTGTTACCTTGAAACCGGTCCGGTCCTCGGATGCTTGATTCCGGTCTGGGAAAGATATGGCTGTGTAGTTCTGACTGGACTGTTCCCATGGGGCACAGGGTCAGAGCTGATTTGCATAAAGCCATTATCTAACCCAGGGTGGTGTGGAGTGCAAAAAACGATGGATTTAGGCCCAGATCCTTGTACTGGGGTGCATGTAAGACATTGATCTACATTCTGTCCATCAAATTGTTTTTTGTAATTTTCTCCCTGAGTGTACTGGGGTAGCTCAGACGTGGGTCCCAGAGCCTCCACACCACTGGAGTCAAGCTAGCCGGGCTGATGAGAGGTGTTACCTCGAAACCGGTCCGGTCCTCGGATGCTTGATTCCGGTCTGGGAAAGATATGGCTGTGTAGTTCGGACTGGACTGTTCCCATGGGGCACAGGGTCAGAGCTGATTTGCATAAAGCCATTATCTAACCCAGGGTGGTGTGGAGTGCAAAAAACGATGGATTTAGGCCCAGATCCTTGTACTGGGGTTCATCAAATTGTTTTTTGTAATTTTCTCCCTGAGTGTACTGGGGTAGCTCAGACGTGGGTCCCAGAGCCTCCACACCACTCGAGTCAAGCTAGCCGGGCTGATGAGAGGTGTTACCTCGAAACCGGTCTGGTCCTCGGATGCTTGATTCCGGTCTGGGAAAGATATGGCTGTGTAGTTCGGACTGGACTGTTCCCATGGGGCACAGGATCAGAGCTGATTTGCATAAAGCCATCATCTAACCCAGGGTGGTGTGGAGTGCAAAAAACGATGGATTTAGGCCCAGATCCTTGTACTGGGGTGAATGTAAGACATTGATCTACATTCTGTCCATCAAATTGTTTTTTGTAATTTTCTCCCTGAGTGTACTGGGGTAGCTCAGACGTGGGTCCCAGAACCTCCACACCACTGGAGTCAAGCTAGCCGGGCTGATGAGAGGTGTTACCTCGAAACCGGTCCGGTCCTCGGATGCTTGATTCCGGTCTGGGAAAGATATGGCTGTGTAGTTCGGACTGGACTGTTCCCATGGGGCACAGGGTCAGAGCTGATTTGCATAAAGCCATTATCTAACCCAGGGTGGTGTGGAGTGCAAAAAACGATGGATTTAGGCCCAGATCCTTGTACTGGGGTGAATGTAAGACATTGATCTACATTCTGTCCATCAAATTGTTTTTTGTAATTTTCTCCCTGAGTGTACTGGGGTAGCTCAGACGTGGGTCCCAGAGCCTCCACACCACTGGAGTCAAGCTAGCCGGGCTGATGAGAGGTGTTACCTCGAAACCGGTCCGGTCCTCGGATGCTTGATTCCGGTCTGGGAAAGATATGGCTGTGTAGTTCGGACTGGACTGTTCCCATGGGGCACAGGGTCAGAGCTGATTTGCATAAAGCCATTATCTAACCCAGGGTGGTGTGGAGTGCAAAAAACGATGGATTTAGGCCCAGATCCTTGTACTGGGGTGAATGTAAGACATTGATCTACATTCTGTCCATCAAATTGTTTTTTGTAATTTTCTCCCTGAGTGTACTGGGGTAGCTCAGACGTGGGTCCCAGAGCCTCCACACCACTGGAGTCAAGCTAGCCGGGCTGATGAGAGGTGTTACCTCGAAACCGGTCCGGTCCTCGGATGCTTGATTCCGGTCTGGGAAAGATATGGCTGTGTAGTTCGGACTGGACTGTTCCCATGGGGCACAGGGTCAGAGCTGATTTGCATAAAGCCATTATCTAACCCAGGGTGGTGTGGAGTCCAAAAAACAATGGATTTAGGCCCAGATCCTTGTACTGGGGTGAATGTAAGACATTGATCTACATTCTGTCCATCAAATTGTTTTTTGTAATTTTCTCCCTGAGTGTACTGGGGTAGCTCAGACGTGGGTCCCAGAGCCTCCACACCACTGGAGTCAAGCTAGCCGGGCTGATGAGAGGTGTTACCTCGAAACCGGTCCGGTCCTCGGATGCTTGATTCCGGTCTGGGAAAGATATGGCTGTGTAGTTCGGACTGGACTGTTCCCATGGGGCACAGGGTCAGAGCTGATTTGCATAAAGCCATTATCTAACCCAGGGTGGTGTGGAGTGCAAAAAACGATGGATTTAGGCCCAGATCCTTGTACTGGGGTGAATGTAAGACATTGATCTACATTCTGTCCATCAAATTGTTTTTTGTAATTTTCTCCCTGAGTGTACTGGGGTAGCTCAGACGTGGGTCCCAGAGCCTCCACACCACTGGAGTCAAGCTAGCCGGGCTGATGAGAGGTGTTACCTCGAAACCGGTCCGGTCCTCGGAGGCTTGATTCCGGTCTGGGAAAGATATGGCTGTGTAGTTCGGACTGGACTGTTCCCATGGGGCACAGGGTCAGAGCTGATTTGCATAAAGCCATTATCTAACCCAGGGTGGTGTGGAGTGCAAAAAACGATGGATTTAGGCCCAGATCCTTGTACTGGGGTGAATGTAAGACATTGATCTACATTCTGTCCATCAAATTGTTTTTTGTAATTTTCTCCCTGAGTGTACTGGGGTAGCTCAGACGTGGGTCCCAGAGCCTCCACACCACTGGAGTCAAGCTAGCCGGGCTGATGAGAGGTGTTACCTCGAAACCGGTCCGGTCCTCGGATGCTTGATTCCGGTCTGGGAAAGATATGGCTGTGTAGTTCGGACTGGACTGTTCCCATGGGGCACAGGGTCAGAGCTGATTTGCATAAAGCCATTATCTAACCCAGGGTGGTGTGGAGTGCAAAAAACGATGGATTTAGGCCCAGATCCTTGTACTGGGGTGAATGTAAGACATTGATCTACATTCTGTCCATCAAATTGTTTTTTGTAATTTTCTCCAGGGGCTTGGGATGTGGCATGTGGAAGCAGGTAGATGGTGAACTGTCTCAGACAGACTATGACCTCCTAGCACTCGAGACCCACCCCATAGATACGCCAACACCTGTACCTGTTCTTGAAAAGGCAAGAGATGAACACACAGCCCTGTTGGAGTGCTTAAGATGCTTAAACTATGAAGCCCACTCAGTTCACACAACCGCTGACCAGTCTGGCCCTCTTCTAGAATGGCTGATCTGGCAGGAATAGCCAGAACACGCTATAATCTCATTGAGATCTGCTGAAGGTACTTCATTTTACACACAGCATGAAATTCACCGTCAAATGTTCAATCACTACACTTCTTTAAACCGCTCATCGCTCAACACTTTTGGCATCCTCCCCATACACTGATTCTTTCCTTTCTACTTTGCCCTTTCCTTGCTTGACCCTGGAACAGGGGTCGGATCTAGATGGCACCATTTATCCAGTGGTCCACCAACAACAGATACTCTACCACTACATACACACCTGGGCCCATAAACTCACTCTTGAGTAAACCACTGGTTGTTTAAAGTTTTGTATATTTTCACAATATTTAGGATTAGTTATTGAATACTCCTAACTAACCTTTCACTGATCAAGAAGTTCTTTCCTCTGGTCGATGGACCATTAGTTGAACTAGTTGATGGTGATGATTAGCATAAGGCTAACTATTCTTTTATTAAAGTAAATAACCACAGACTCAGATACGTTTTAAATCTTTATCTAAAATGTATGTGAATCATCTAAAAAAATACAGCGCAGTCACCATCCTCCATAGGAGAGAAAATTCAATTCATTAAATCAAAAACAACATTTACCTCAGACTCAATCAATAATCAATGCTCAGAAAGGGAGAGGACAGAGAGAAAAGAACATCTGCAAATAATGAGAAATTATATTTACCAAGGATAGTGTGAAAGACCAACCGCCTGGCCAAAGGGCTGGTAAGGGTCCCCTGGGATAGGTCAGGAGACAAAGACTTCAGGACAGGATTCAGGACAGGATAGTTGACCTCTCTAGATTACCGACGATTGCGACACACCCCTCTCTGACACACTCTTCCTCCTCGAGATTCTTCCGCGATCCTCTGATCTAACCCAATTAAATTAGGATAGAAGGTTCTGCATTCAGCTTTTCATCAGCATCTCACAGCATCCCTCCCAGCAACAGCATCTCCCTCAGAAAAGACAGCATCCACGACTCACAGCATCTGTGTCTATCTAACTAACTAAAGCTATTTTAATTATACCTTTCGTTCTTCATGTTCCACCCACTAAAGTTTCAATATCGTAAAAATATGAAATATGATTGGTTAGGCATGGGGGAAGCTCTATCACACCATGCTTACTCATCATTAAAATCAGTTAACTATTGTTCGCAAACCCATCCCCTTAATTTTTATTCATAAATTTGATTCTCATACGTTTTCACATTTCACATTGAAACAATATATTAACACTTTGAATAAGAGTGTTCATCGTTGAACTCTTCACCATCCATTCCCATGGTGTAACATTCAATCGTGGCTTCCTTTCAACTGCACAGTCATGGCCTTCATGGCTTCACTCACACTTGTCTTTGTTCTGTATTTTTTGTATTGTTTTCTTCTTCTTCCTGTACCTGTTCATGTCTTATTAATGTTTGGCTTCTTCTGCCTGAACCTGTTCTTCTACCTCTATCTGATCCTGTTCAGGTCTTATTTCGATTTGTTCATCTTCTGTTGAACTTGTTGTTCTTCTTCTGGCACACAGTCTAAATATCGATTCCTAAATATCGACCTAAAGAAATATCGAGTTGGAAATATCGAAGGTACAGAATATCGAGGTCAAGAATATCGTTGGACAAAATATCCACCCTAAGGTAAGCAATATCGATTTTTTTTATATAGATGTAAGTAATATCGAAGTTAGTAATATCGATATCAAATATATCAATGTTACTAATCTCGATGTTACTAATATCGATATGTGTATTATTGTTATGTATTTTATTATGTATTTAATATGTATGTGTTATATGTATTTTGTTAAGTATTTTACTTGTTTTAAATTATATGTGTACTATTTTTATATATTAATAATGTTATTTTTAAGTAAATTTTATGTTTTAGAACCGGAGCGGCCTGTGGGTTTATAGGGGAATAGGGCGGGAAGTAATTTAATTATAGTATATTAATTATAATTGTTGGGAATTGTAAATGAATTTTAATAAATTTTTGCATTTAAGTTCTGTAGCGAGTTGTGGGTTTATAGGGGAATTGGATGGGAAGTAATTTCATTGTAATTAAGTAATGATTTTTTTATTTTTCTTGATAATAATTTTATTTTTAATGAATTATTAATTGGCAATTAATTATTTTAATTGGTAATTAATTATTTTAATTGGCAATTAATGTTTGTAATAGGTAATTAATATTTGTAATTGGTAATTATTTTCATTGGTAACACATTTTTTTAATTTGCAATTAATATTTTTAATTTGTAATACATTTTTTATCAATTGGAAATTATGTTGTATTAATTGGTAATTATTGTTTCATATAAATTATTTTTTGGCATACACAATAATTTTATCGTTGTATATTTTTTAATTGTTAATCAATTTTTAATAATTAATATGTTTTTGTTATGAAAAATATTTTAGTGTACAATATTTATTATTTGGTAACTAATATGAATTAATTAATATTTATTGGTATTTATTGTTAATTTATTGTTCATTAATTATTCAATTGTAACTATGTTTTTCAAAATTATTAATGGGTATTTGTAAATGATGTAGAGATATTTAAAAATTTAATTATTAATTATTTTAAATAAAAAAGTTATTTATAAGTATGTTATAGGTAACTTCTACGCTATCCAACGCTTTTCCTACTGTTGCACTCTCTGGAGTGGGAATAGTAATTTTTACCCCTACGCTATCCAACGCTTTCCCTACTGTTGCACTTTCTGTAGTGGGAATAGTAATTTTTACCCCTACGCTATGGGAATAGTAATTTTTACCCCTACGCTATCCAACGCTTTCTCTACTGTTGCACTCTCTGGAGTGGGAATAGTAATTTTTACCCCTACGCTATCCTACGCTTTCCCTACTGTTGCACTCTCTGGAGTGGGAATAGTAATTTTTACCCCTAAGCTATCCAGCGTTTTCCCTACTGTTGCACTCTCTGGAGTGGGAATAGTAATTTTTACACCTACGCTATCCAACGCTTCCCTACTGTTGCACTCTCTGGAGTGGGAATAGTAATTTTTACCCCTAAGCTATCCAGCGTTTTCCCTACTGTTGCACTCTCTGGAGTGGGAATAGTAATTTTTACCCCTACGCTATCCAACGCTTCCCTACTGTTGCACTCTCTGGAGTGGGAATAGTCATTTTTACCCCTACGCTATCCAACGCTTTCCCTACTGTTGCACTCTCTGAAGTGGGAATAGTAATTTTTACCCCCACGCTAATCAACGCTTTCCCTACTGTTGCACTCACTGGAGTGGAAATAGTAATTTTTACCTCTACACTATCTAACGCTTACCCTACTGTTGAATTTTCTGGAGTGCGAATAGTAATTTTAAGTCCTACACTATCCAACGTTTTCATTACTGTAGTTGTTTTTGGACTTTGAATAGTAGTTTTATTTATATAGCTATTTAATATTTGTTGTATTATTTGAGATAATGTAGTATATAATTAATGTAAAAAATATTGAAAGCATATTTAATTATTTTAATTTATTAAACATAATTATTTACTTTTTATTTATGTTATTGTTTTATGTTTGTAGATGTATTTGTAATTTATAATATATTGTATTAATTTATAAATTATTACAATAATTATTAAAACGTATTATTAAGTAAGTATATATTGTATATTTTATGTATATGTTTAATTAATGTTTTATTATTATATATGTATTATTTATTAATTTTAAACATTATTAAATATTTTTACCTTTGTTTATTTTCTTTATAAGTGTTATTTACTTTATTTTACACATTTTTTTAACAGAAAAAAAACATATATTTTAACTACGATATTTTTAACATCGATATTTTTGGTTCGATATTTTTGTACTTACCATGTTGTAGATAGAATGTCGATATTCTTGCCTTCGATATTCCGGCGTCAATATTTCTGTACGTCGATATTTTGTTGGTCGATATTCTGTCAGTGATTCCTTCTTCTATCTTACCCTGCCCAGGTTCCTGAATAGCTTCATTTATTTCTACCTGAGTGAATTCTTCTTTCCCTGTCTTTTTATTTCTACCTGCCTGTCTTTCTAATTTATTTGTTCTTCTTGTTTCGATAACAGCTTCAGGTATTTCAATCACCGGTATCCAATCCTCCTGACTTGTACTTGGCTGTTTGTCAAATATTTGTCTTTTAGAATCTATCACTCCAGATTCTTTGACTTCACAACTTTCATTTTCTGACTTCTCAGCTTGTTCAGTCAGTGGTTGCTCTTGTTGTTCAGAAGGGCTCAGAACTCTTCTGGTATGGCTAGCGTGAATCCAATTGGGTAAACCCGCACACTTCACCGCTGTGGTAGTAACGAGTGTGACTTGACATGGTTTATCCCACCTGGGTGCTGAACACGATTTCCTTGCGTGTTTCTTCACTAACACCCAATCTCCAGGATTCAAATCATGCGCCTGGTCTGGCTGCCTTGCAACTGCGTCTTCTCCAATATGGTTAGAGACAGATGCACCATTTCAGCCAATCCTTTGCAATTGTCCAATACCAGACCATCAGTTATATTCATCAATTTATTTCCAGGAATAAATGCTTGTCTCATTGCCCTTCCCATGATCACTTCATGAGGACTCAATACTGTTTTCCTGTCAGGAATACTTTTGAGACCCATCATTACAAGAGGCAACGCATCTGGCTATTTTGGCATTGTGGATGCACACACCTTCCCTAATCTTGACTTGACTGTGCCGTTAAGTTGTTCAACTATTCCAGAAGCCTCAGGACGATAAGCACAGTGATGTTTTTGTTCAATGTCAAATGCAGCACAGATTAATCAAATTATCTCATTATTAAAATGAGGTCCTCTATCTGATTCCAAACTGATCCAGTGGGCTACCAACCTACGGACATTTATCACTATATGCTCATCTGGGCCCATACACACACTGACTCAGTTCAGTTCATTATGTCTTTATTTCGAATAAAATTCATAAAAGACAGCATACATAATAAAACATTAAAAACATTTTCAATAAGCCCCCAGAATATAAAAAGAATTTGTCTCAATCGACATACAGTCATTTCATAGTAATTAATTTAATTTAAAAGGGGTTTCGATTTCTATATGAGTCACACTGACTCATATAGGTCAGTGAACACTGCTGGGTATCAAGTTTATAGAGCTAAAAACTATAAGTTCAATTGTTTATCAATTATCTCATCTATTTCTGATCCAAAGCCCTTTCTATGACTGATGTGTTGTGGTGAGCCCCAGCTAGGCCTACCAGTGCTAGGGGTTCGCCCTTCTCTGCACAAGTCCTCAGACCAATGGAATAGAAGTTGGCATGGAAACTGGAATATAAAACAAAGTATTTATTAAACTCATGAGGTGGAACAACATTCACACAACACCCTTCGGTAGTGTATGAAGTAGCACACTGAACAGAAGGAACATGGTCCTTTTATACCCAAACAGGGGCTCAGAAGAAGGCGGTACAAGTACAGAAGAGAAGGTTTACATACATAAAAGGTCATACAGAAATGCACAGCCAACAGTAGAGCAGAGCTTAGCAGTTTGCTAATTGCAGTAAAAATACCCTGACAGTTACAGACTAAGACATATGTGAACAGTTGCAGTGTCTTTTGCGCAAGTGCAGAGTAGCAGAACCTAAATATAGTCTGTCCATAAGCAGAGTACAAGAGTAAACAACAGCAAGGAAGGACATAGCACATGGCAGACAAGATGGCTGCCGTAAACTAGATGGCTTCAGCTAAATGCTAACCCCGATCGCTGCCAAATTACAACAGACGACCCTGTTAGCATAACTGAAGACATTCGTTCATTTGGGGTAATCTGGATTCCCATTTTGTACGTTTATTTACATAATTTCAGTAATCTCTTTATTCAGCATGTGTTGGGCTTTTTTTTCTGCAACATTCCGCTTAGCAGGTGTACAGGCAGTAATGCAGACGGAGCAAAGCATTGGACCACATTGTATACATACACAGCATGTAAATAGTGTCACTAGTATTTCACATAGGATGGTCAATAGCTTCCAGCCCCAGGTAACAATCAATGTCCAAAACCAGCTGGCGAAAGTCCAGGTGCCAGTCTCTGGGTGAATTACAGCAGCAATCTTATGCAGTTTAGAGATTGCATCAAACACTGAAGGAGAGTGATCCGGAATGTAGACGCAGCAACTTCTACCAATGATGCGACATGCACCACCTCAATCAGCCAAAACTTCATCTAAAACCATACGATTTTGGAGTGCTACAATCCTCACAACTTGCAGCTCTTCTGTAATGTTCCCAAGTGCCATAGCTGTCTGATTTTTAACAGCTTCCACAACACAAGTCAATCGTCTTATCTTTCTGCTGTTTAATGCAGCACCCACAAAGAAAAACAAGCCCAAATCGAAATCAACGTATTGTTGCAAGGTAGTGTCAATCTGTTCCACCTCATCAGTGCTTGTTGTCCTCTTATATCTGTATCATTGTACAGTTTAAAAACCTTATGATATGATGCAGGTGCCAGAAACACAGGGGGCAACAGAAAGGACACATAGCATACTCCAGATCATTCAACAGGTAGTTAGTAATATCCCTTGTTACCACAGACAAAGTAGCTATTATGTGAGGATATGAAACTACTGTTATTGGCACCTTCAATAGTCAGAACCACAGTACACTCACTTCTTCCTACTGGAATTCTCCCAACACTGCCTATACACAAGTCTGCTTTAGCTCTAGTAACAGAAATCACACATGGTCCATTGTTCTTAATAGTTCTCATATTTGGGAAAACATATGGCGTGGAAATATTTTCAGGTCGATACTCCTCCCATTCCCATTTAGTCCCTTCAGCTCGAGGATAACCGTCTTCATCTGGATAACACACTTTATTGAGATGATAATTAATACGTCCTACTGTCATTCTTAAAATGCTAGCCTTTTCAGAAGCAAACAAAAGCGCAAACCAGGCTTGCCAAGAACCATTATGCGAGAAAGGAAGAGGAATAAAAGGTGTTCCTTCCTTCTGGTGAGCAGGTATCATCCCACACACCCAACAGTCAGTAGTATTTCTGGCATTATGAGTGTGATGTAACATTTGAATAAACGTGTTGTTCAGGTAGGATTGTCGATGCTTTTCCTCATGGTATTGAAGTGTAAAGTAATGATGTTCAGCTGGTACTGGAATAGTGGCGATCAGAAGCTGCTGAGCAGGAGCCACTTTCTCAACAAACCATGTTGTCACTGCTACAACTACCATAGCGACAACAAATCCTACAGCACATATGGCCTTTTTATTACAGATCTTAGCAACAGTTTATCTCCCTGCAGACATGATCACTTCGTTGTTGAATCAATCGTTGGAGCTCTAAAGTCCTGGGCAGCCGTTGGTTTCTTCACCCAGGATCAAGACGGGTGTCACTATGTAGGACTGATCCCCCCTTGCCACATCCGCTCCATTTCAAAAAACCCAGGACCGTAGCTCAGCCAGTCTTTTTCAACAATTCAGACTCTTTCCGTGGTCTCAGTTGGTATCTCCAGGGATCGTGTGGTCCGGAAGACTTCCTCAGATTTGTCAGGTGATATGGCTTGGCCTTTCTCCGTATCCAGAATCTCTCGATGGTTAGTCAGCACAGCAGGTTCCACCAAGGTAGGTGACACTCGTTTACAGTGAGTGCTTTGAATCCAATTCTTCCTGTTTGTCACTCGAACCGCTGTCCTCGTAGCTAGGAGCACCGGCTCCGGTCCTCGCCACCTGGGCTCCAAGCAGTTCGACCTCTCGAAGACCTTGACCATTACATGGTCACCTGGCCGGAGGTCATGGACCTCACCTGTGGACCTGTCAGGAAGAGCTTCTCAAACCTGTTGATGAATAGAAATCAAACTGTCAGTCAACTGTGCTAAATGGTCACTAATCAGAACACATGTTACATCATGTATGGGGCGTGGCTTAGGAACTTCCCAAATGTTCATCGATCTCCCAAATACACCTCATATGTTGTAAGCCCAGATCGTGAATGTGGCACTGATCTAATAGACAACAATGGCAAAGCATCAGGCCATTTCAAAGATGTGGAAGCCAGTATTTTCGCTAATTTCCCTGGACCAGAAAAAAAGTTTCCGAGGACCGCTTTCAGGCATTTCAGCCGTCTTCAGCCCGGTGTGGCAGGGTATGCTCAGACGTGAGTCCCTTGCTCACTTTGCCATTGGATTCAAGCAAGCCGGGCTGAAGACGGCTGGAATGCCAGAAATCGGTCCTCGGAAACTTGTTTCCGGTCCAGGGAAGACATGGCTTGGCAGTTCGGGCTGGACTGTTCCCATGAGGCACAGGGTCAGACTGATTTGCATATAGCCGTGTCTGCACTGGGGTGGCAGAGTGGGCTAAAGAACGGTGATGGATTAAACCCAGATCTTTTGACTGGGTGTGAGTGTTTGATTGATTCAGATGCTCCGTCCATCACCACCCCCTTTTGTACCGCTTTTGGCCGCCATAAGTGTGGCAGGGCATGCTCAGACGTGAGTCCCTTGCTCACTTTGCCACTGGATTCAAGCAAGCCGGGCTGAAGACGGCTGGAATGCCAGAAACCGGTCCTCGGAAGCTTGTTTCCGGTCCAGGGAAGACATGGCTTGGCAGTTCGGGCTGGACTGTTCCGATGAGGCACAGGGTCAGACTGACTTGCATATAGCCATGTCTGAACTGGGGTGGCAAAGTGGGTTAAAGAACGGTGATGGATTAAACCCAGATCTTTTGACTGGGTGTGAGTTTTTGATTGATTCAGATGCTCCGTCCATCACCACCCCCTTTTGCACCGCTTTTGGCCGCCATAAGTGTGGCAGGGTATGCTCAGACGTGAGTCCCTTGCTCACTTCGTCACTGGATTCAAGCAAGCCGGGCTGAAGACGGCTGGAATGCCAGAAACCGGTCCCCGGTAGCTTGTTTCCGGTCCAAGGAAGACATGGCTTGGCAGTTCAGGCTGGACTGTTCCCATGAGGCACAGGGTCAGACTGATTTGCATATAGCCATGTCTGAACTGGGGTGGCAGAGTGGGCTAAAGAACGGTGATGGATTAAACCCAGATCTTTTGACTGGGTGTGAGTGTTTGATTGATTCAGATGCTCCGTCCATCACCACCCCCTTTTGTACCGTAATTGCATATGCAGCGGAGGTCGTGCGATCTGGTAACTTCAAACAAGACCCATCAACCCATAGTTCCCCATCTACATCTGAAAGAGGCGTATCTTGCAAATCGACGCAACCCTTTTTCTGTTCCTCAGTAAGAAATATACAATCGTGAGACTCCTGTGACTGAGTCTGAGTCGCTGTATATGGTAACAAAGTAGCTGGGTTCAAAGTCGCACATCTCTTCATGGTAATATGAGGGGCCAACAGTGTCAAATCGTATACTGTCTAGCGAGCACTAGTCCAGTGTTGTGTCTTAGTCTGGTTCAAAAGGGCATCAACCGCATGGGGTACTAGCACCAACAATTTATGTGACAAAACTATTCCTTCACTCTGACGTATGGACACAGCTGCTGCTGCAACTGAACGGAAGCACCCAGGCAATGCACGAGCAACGTGATCAAGAACAGCTAAAAAATATGCACAGGGACGCTGCTTGTCACTGTGTGTCTGTACTAAGGCTGACAATGCACACCCATCTTTCTCGTGTACATAGAGTGTAAAAACCTTCGTATAATCTGGAGTGCCTAACACTGGTGCAGTGCAAAGAGCTTGACGTAACTGACAAAAAGCATTCTGGCATTCAGTCGTCCATGGAAGGGGCATTGGAGTGTCTTTGGTCAGAAGTGCCAACAAGGGTTTAACAATGTGTGAAAAACCTAATATCCATTGCCTACAAAAAGAAGTAAGACCAATGAATGCAAGGACATATTTCTGAGTACAAGGTACTGGTCTGTCTAAAATTGCTTGAATGCGATCTGGTGTAAGTCCACGCCCCTCCTTAGACAGAAGGTGACCTAAGTAGGTAACCTTCGGTCTACAATATTGCAATTTCTTCCGTGACACTTTGTGGTGGTGTGAAGCAAGAAAGGAAAGCAAAGACAAAGTAAATTTTTCACACTGTTCAGGGTATCGGCTGCCAACAATATGTCATCGACATATTGTATGAAAGCCACTCCTGCAGGCAAAGTGAAAGAATCAAGTTGTCTTTTCAATGCTTGACTGTAAATACTAGGACTCTCAGGATACCCTTGGGGAATTCTACAAAATCTGCACGATCGATTATTCAAAGTGAAGCCGAACAAATATCGGCTATCAAGATGAATAGGAATTGAAAAGAAAGCATTCTTCAGGTCAATCACAGTGAATGTAGTTGCTGTCGGAGGAACTAAGGTAAGAAGTGTTGTTATGTTAGAAACCACAGGGTATTGTGGTACTAAAATCTTATTAACTTCCCACAAATCAATGATGAATCTGTAAATCCTAGTATCAGTGTTTTTTTTCAAAATGGGAAGAATAGGGACTATTGCAAATATTGTAAGGAACTTCTTCCACAACCCCCAATTAAATCATGGACAATGCGTACAAGCACTTCTTTGCCTTCTCGAGAAATTTTGTATTGAGGCAAGCGTGGCAATGAAGCGCTCTCCTTGACTCTAATATGTACTGGGTTAATAACCATTTGCCCTACATCGGGGTCTGAAGTAGCCCACAAAGTACTAGGGAGTGAAGCTAATGCAATGTCCTCTTTAACAAGACAAGATCTCTTAATCATGGGGTAGTTGTCATTCAAAATAACACGTACACCTTCTGGAGAACATCGTATCGTAGCCCTGAAATACTTGAGCATATCAAGACCCACAATATTATCCGGAGTGTTCGGAGAAAGCAAAAATGGACATGGAGCAGTAAATTTGTCAACACGAAATGCAAGTGGTTGTGACAGTGGGCTAAGGGAAGGTGTTCCATCGAAACCTATTGAAGTAATGGTTAAGCCAGACAGGGGAGCCCTTGGAACCAATTGTTAAGATAAGGCGCTAAGAGTAGCTCCTGTATTAACCAGAAACCGATCAGTAGAAACCCAAAAGAAGTGCTGTAACATAGGAACCTTTCTGATCTACTGGAACTTCAACTGATTCCTTACCCCATCCTAGGCAGTCCTATGCATAAGCAGAATCCTTCAAATCAGACGGCAAATAGTCAGACATTTGATATTGGTTCCGTCTATCGAAAGTGTTAAAACCATTCTGTCCACGCGTATTAGTATCACACCTAGCACGATCGTCCGTGCTTCCTCTCGGCCCTGAATATCCTGAACGATTTCTCATTTGTCCCCGTCCACGTGGATATTGCTGTGTGCGCAATACCGGACAATCGGCAGCCCAATGTCCAAATTTCTTACAGTATGCACACTGGTCACAAGACAAAGTCGGACGAGCATAAGGAGGAAAAGACGGACCATAAGACACACGTCCACCCCTGTCAACACCTCTAGAAGGCGGACCATAAGCCTGAGCTAACATAACCGTAGTTTTTAACAAATAAGTCTTCTTATCCTCATTACCCTTCACTTCTAATTCCTGCCGTTCATAATACTGAGCCATAGTCAAAAGAGAAACTGAAGAAGAGGTAGTCCATGAACTCTCACTGGCCTTTAGTCGAATAGCTATTCCTGGCAACAGGTTGGCGACATATTTATCGACAAACATATGCCTGCCCGTGTCCTCTGTCAATGACTGGCCACTAAAATCGTGGAATGCCTCCTCAAAACGTGTAAAGAAGTCAAAAACTGATTCATCTGTCTTTTGCTTACATGATGCTAATATAGTCCAGTCGATCTTTTTAGGGGGAATGATCGTCTTTAACTTAACTAATATAGCTGCTGTAGATCTAAAATTAGCTGACATGGTTTCTGTGCGGGTTTCCTTTCTACTTTCATTTGTTCTAAATCTTTCCCTCTCTCCACATATCAGGGGGTAATATCAATCCAAAAAACATATCAATATCAGGCAGCGTCATGGTACAAGAGCTAATGGTACCCTCAACTTCCTCATAAAAAGCGGCTTGACTTTTCCGGGGATCGGGCAATGCAGTTTTAAGAGCCATGACATCCGCTCTATTCCAAGGAGTGTAAACCAATTATGAATAAAATAACCCTTTGCATCAGTGGAATTCTTATCATCATCTGTTCCCGTACCTCTAGGAGGAACATACAAAGGTGCCGCTTCCCGCATAGGTCTCACGTGAACTACCACATTCTTATCTGTTTCTGAAGTTGAAGCCTTCGTCCCGCTGGTCTGAGGTGTTTGTCCATCTGGTCAGCTGCCTTTTTCTCTTCTTGCAAACGGACTGCCTCAGCACGCAATTTAACCAGACGTCTGATTGAGTCAGCCACCTGAGAGAAGACAAAAAGACCATCACGCATTTGCTTACAATCATCTGCTATATCATCGAGTTCCAATTCATCAGAATGTTTTCTAAACCGCTCAATGACTTCTGCGGTGAATACCTCGGTAAAATATATTTGCTCCCTTTCCTGACAGTTTTTTATGTTATCTATAAGTTCAGAAGCAGGAGCAGTACCACGAACGGCTTTGCGAGCAGAGGATCTAAGGTCAGCTGCACGTTCAGCGGTCAACATAGAACGAGTTTCCCGTAATTTCTCTTGCTCTGTAGCAGAGTCCTCATCTGACTCATGAGGAACAGAAGATAAAGTATACAGAGGCAGAGAACGGTCTAGCAAAAGAGAATCATCTTGTGGTTTATTAAGGATAGGATAAAGGGGTCGCCGAACAGCGTATTGGCCAGTTACCTGCAAATGATGCTCCCTATCTTCTCTCTCTTTATTTTCTTCATTTCTTAGTTTTTCAGCTCTAATGCTTTCGCATGAATACTTTTTCGTTGTTTTTTTTCAATCAAGGGTTGCTCTCGCTTTATTCGTTCACGCACTTCTTTCTCCCACATTCGTACACAGTCAAACATATCTTGCCTAGTCTTTTGTTTAAACATACATTGTTCCACTTACTGAATCTTTTGTAAATCAAATGACCCATGCATAGGCCAATGCAACTCAGGATCCTTACTAGTATATTTATTCCATAACGTGCTGTACATTTTAGAACAAATACCATATTTAATATACATATCCCTATTAGGCTTCCCCTCCGGGGGGGGGGGGGGGGGGGGGTTGTGTCTCATTGAGTCTTAAACTGGTACCAACACAAAAGCAACACATTCTACGAAGTGTGCTAGAAACAGGCATGCTAAAAATAGTGCAACATATGCAGTATTATACGCAAAGTAGCACTTAAATCCCGTTGTGCCATTCAAATCTTATACAAAGTAGATAAAATTCTCCTCATTAGTTGCCTACATAAATTGCAATTTATAAATACCCAAATCTCAAAATCCCGAAATTGGCCAATACAAATACTAAACCAAACAGCAAGCGTCGCATCAAATGACCTTACCAATCCCAAATGTCCAGATTCAAACTGCCAAGTTCATGAATCGACCAAATGGTCACTGCACGACGAATCAACAGAAGAGATCTCAGTCGAGGACCGGCACCACTTGGAGGGTCAGATCAGAAAGAGAGGAAAAACGCTGTGGTTGCCAAGACTCGGGTCTCCTCGGGCAGCGATCGTCCGCAGCGAGATTCCAATCCTTTGTTTCGACCACTCCTTCGGGCATCCGAGTCACCGATGAGCCCCACTTTGGGCACCAATTTGTCGTGGTGAGCCTCAGCTAGGCCTACCAGTGCTAGGGGTTTGCCCTTCTCTGCACAAGTCCTCAGACCAATTGAATAGAAGTTGGCATGGAAACTGGAATATAAAACAAAGTATTTATTAAAACTCATGAGGTGGAACCACATTCACACAACACCCTTCGGAAGTGTATGAAGTAGCACACTGAACAGAAGGAAGATGGTCCTTTTATACCCACACAGGGGCTCAGAAGAAGGCGGTACAAGTACAGAAGAGAAGGTTTACATACATAAAAGGTCATACAGAAATGCACAGTCAACAGTAGGGCAGAGCTTAGCAGTTTGCTAACTGTGGTAAAAATACCCTGACAGTTACAGACTACGACATATGTGAACAGTTGCTGGGTCTTCTGCGCAAGTGCAGAGTAGCAGAACCTAAATATAGTCTGTCTATAAGCAGAGTACAAGAGTAAATGACAGCAAGGAAGGACAGAGCACATGGTGAGCACATGGCAGACAAGATGGCTGCTGAAAACAAGATGGCTTCAGCTAAATGCTAACCCTGATCGCTGCCAAATTACAACAGATGGATCTATTTTAGTTTATTAGGATTTGATTATTATGACATAAGTCTCATTTACCTGATTTCTTATTGAATAAACACAGACTCAGATAGGTTTAAATGTTTATCTAAATTATTCATAAGAGCAGACAAGTTACAGTGTTAACTCCATCATTCGGAGGAAGTAAGAGCGGATTATCAAATTAAACTAAAATTCCACAATAGCAAGTGCCTCAGGAAGAGAGGATAGAGAGAGAAAGCACATTGACAAAATACACAGAATTATATTTACCTAGGATGGTGTGAAAATCAGACCCCTCTGGCCAAGATTTAACGGGCCCCTTAGAAAGTTCAAGTGACAGGTACTTCAGCATGGATAAGACAGGATAGATGACCTCTTCTGGATTCGACGCCTGCGATTCACCCCTCTCTGACGCTAACTTCCACCCGAATTCTTCCGCGATCTTCTTCTAATTGTATTACCTCCTCTATTCTTCCGCGATCTTCTTCTAATTCTAATTTGCTTGAAATTCTAAGTCTGCTTCTACAGGTATTCGATCAGCATTTGGACAGCATCTCAGTCTCTCAGCGTTCTGGCTGTGACTGCCTTTTTTCTAATCTAACTAACTACCTTAATTATACCTTCCTAATGGCATGTACCACCCCTAAATGTTTCAACTTTATGAAACTCCCATTTCTGATTGGACAAGGCTGAGGGGATGATCATCACACCATGCTTAGTTTTAATATTTTCTCAAGTTTAATTTCCCACCCATATTTGTAAATTTTATCAACAACAATGTATACACTTTCACAGTTGTCCATTGAATCTTCAGGATGTTCAGCTGGTTCCCAGGACATGTGTGGAGAATATCCTTGGCCGAGTCCCAAGATTTGAGCTCACTGTTTTGGAGTTTCTCTCTTGCGCATGTGGCAACCCACATGGGTGTCAGACTTTAGCATCTTTCAGAGGCCCAAATACGAACTAATAGAGAGGTCAAAAGACAAATTATTATAATCAAAAATAAATGAATTAACTGTATAATACCTATCTCTACTCTGATCCCATTTACGTATTACAACTTTTTATGCATTAGCACTTAGTATATATATATATCTTGTTTTAGTTTCAGCAAGGCAGATGCTTTGCACATGAGTTTTTAAGCTCTATTGCGCAGAAGCAGAATTTTCCCTCCAAGCGTTAAGAAGTCATGCATCTGACGCATGCGCAGTACATTTTCCCGGGTTAGCAGCCATCTTTAATCACTCTCAGGTTACTTCTTAGTAAAACACATATGCAAGCTTCCTCTATTTTGAAATATACGGAATCTTGTGCATAATTAGTACTACAAACATTATTAATACTTTGTTACAGGATTATATGAGAGGATTACGTCCGAGCAAGTCTCTCTTATACGAGTCCTTGCTCCATCATTCCAAAGTGACTGGAAAACCGAAACGAGGTATCAAATCTCTCAACAGTTCCGATTCCCCTGCTGAGTCGCTGTTTCTTGCCGTTACGCACCCATTTAATCTGTTTGGTCTGGGGCCACAAGGTAGCCCGGATAAAATGGCAAACCATGACATTACCTTGCGATAGGGGAGGATATGGTGTCCCAGATATGGAGCTTTATTATTTAGTGGCTCCGTGCAGCTTTGCAGAGACGTGGTACCACGCCGATGCCAGAATTCACTATTTACGCACAGAAGCGGATCTGGTCCTTTCAGACCCATTGGCATCAATCTTGCCTACAGGTTTCCCCAGAGACCCCAAAGACATCCAAACGGCATCGACGACCAGCTGGGCATGGGAGAAACTACGGCGCATCACATGCACCACTATCCTTTATTCCTCCGCACTTCCACTCCAGAATGCAAAGTTACTTCCTATCATGGGTGAGATTCTTGTACAGCATACATGCGCAGAATTCAATATCTTCAAAATGGGAGATGTATTTTCTGAAGGCCATATATTTGACCCTGCTGATGAGTCCAGATTCCCCGAGCCTACATTCATGGAAAAATGTGTTCTCATGAGGCTGCGCTCTGCATTACGTATTATAGTCCCTAACTTTCCACTTGAACCTCCGTCATTCACCCCACTAACCATGGTAATAGAAAGCGGGCGAGGAATACACCTGACATCCAAACTTAAGAAAGCAATTCCTTTTTGTTATTTTATTCCCTCACACACTCTAGTGGTGTCATGCTTCATCATCGGGACACCCTGACGCCTAGAAGTCAGGGTGGGCTCGACCATATTTCAGGGAGAGCTTAGTGAAATAGTTTTTGGCCAGGGGAATAAAGATTAAAAATCGGTGTCAGACCCCGGTGTCCCTTTATTTTTGAGTCTGGCAACGATATTAAAAGAAAACATTTTAAGGGTCTTTCAGGAGATTATGGTCCTAGGACCCTTTTGCCAACATGTTTCTGTCTCTTGCTGCCCCATAAAGGGTGCTTAGTCTTTCATCAGGGCGTGACCCCCTGGAATTTAAAGACAGGTAAGAGAATTTCCCTATTCTGTACACGATAAGGGCAGGTAGCTGCTCCTTATATGAACGTGACCTTTGTCGCAATGTTTCACTCCATCCCAATTTGGGAGTGGATCCACTTCTCGTAGGACCTCTTGAAAATGGGGTAGCCAAGTAGTCAAACCGCCATCAAGGGTCCTGCCCCACGTGTAAACCTGGTAGTTAGAGGACCCCACCGCTCAGGCAGGACCCTTGATGGCTGTTTGACTACAGGGCTACCCCATTTACAAGAGGTCTCCCGAAAGACCCTTAAAATTTGTTCTTTTAATATCGTTGACAGACCCAAAAATAAAGGGACACCTGGGTCGAGGCCACCGTAACTTCTAGGCGTCAGGGTGTCCCGATGATGAAGCATGACACCACTAGGGTGTGTGAGGGAATAAAATAACAAAAGGAATTGCTTCCTTCCCCACGCAGCAGTGGTGTAAACACTTCATACAGGGTATATCACCTATCTAAAAATAGTCTGTTCAAGTGAGCCAACTAATTCCTCTATGGCACACTAACTCAAACGGGGAGTACCTTTTGTATTACAGTATATACCCACGGGAGGGTGTACTCCCTTCAGAGTTCCTCTCGGCCCCCAACCAGGCAAGGATTATTTCCTCGCACGGTTTAGTGTTTCATGTGCCGCTATCATCCCAGTTAGTAATGATAGAATTCACACCGCGTGGGAAGCGGGCCTAGGTACTCAAATCACATATGAGCAAAGGTCTTTCTGCTGCTCATTCACCAAAAATGTTTAGATTAACAGCCGCCACAAATTAATGCATTTAAAATGTTTACGTAGAACATACATTACTTCAGCTAGAAAACATAGAATTGATCCGTCTAGACCCCATCACTGCCCCAAATGCAATGCCCCTGAAGCAGATTTCGCCCACCTGGCATGTTGCCATTTATTGGGGTGGGAAAGCTGTGCCATCAATAAAGGGCTGGCTGAATAGTTTAGCCATGTGTTCCATGAAAAGTGAATTGTATGCAACCACTACCTCTCCCTCCTCCAGACCCAAAGACATATGGGTTCCGTTTAGACTTTATTTGGCCGCGCAGCAAACATACCCTACTACACAGCAGGAACAGGGCATTTTCCAGACAGGAGTTGGGTGAGCTGCTCTGGTATTCATGCCGTCCCTTCTTGTGGTAGTACACAGATATGCTTGTTGGGTTGTGGGATGTCCCCAGGAGGTTATCTTTGGCGTACTGGATGTGAATTGTCACACACGTAGTCACATAGCATCGCCTGAGGTGGATGAGCGATATGAGAGTTCTTTTATTGGATTTTTTGAAGTCCTGCTATTATTGCTTGTAACATACTGCCTATCCACCTAGACTGTAACTTCCATATTTCTTTGTAACTCGATAACTGCCTATGTTTCATGGAATTGTTGAATGTCTGTGAAAATGCTATATAGTTTTTTTTTAAAACTCTCTCAACAGTAACTTAGCAACTGTGAGACTGTCATTTCTTCTAGTGGGGTAGGCCTCCAGCCATCTTGAAAACAAGCACATTATGACAAGAATATATTTCAATCCATTGCATGGCGGCAACTCGATGAAGTCTAACTGCAACCTGGTGAATGGCCCTTCTGCTTTTCCAATTTTCTTCCCTTCCTGTCTCCTAAACTTTGGATTATACCAACTCTGTCTGAATAGTCTGATCATTGAATCCCTGCCAGTATGTGTTGACCCATGGTATACTCTTGCTATTTGAGAGAGTAAACATTCTGCCATGACTGGTCTGCTATCTAAGTACACCCACACTTCATCTTCTGTCCTTTTTGTACAACCTGACTTTATCCAGATTTCCTTTTCCTTTTCCTCAACTTCTTCCTGCAACTGTCTAACCTCATCCCATGTTTATGGAACTGAGAAGAACATAAGTTAGCAGCTGGTTTCACCTGTTTCCACTTTTCTATTAATTGCCATTGTATTTCTCGCACAATATTGAGCAATTTGGTCTGCGTACTTATTACCGGCCATCACATAGTCATACCCTGACTGATATACAGCACATTTGACAACAGCTATTTCTTTTGGCAATTGTATCGCTGCCAATAAATCCTTTACATTTTTGCTGTTTCTGATCGGAGATCCGAAGAAGTCAGAAATCCCCTCTGCATCCAAAGCTGGCCAAAATCGTGCACAGCCCCGAAACCATATTGACTATCCATAAATATGGTTACTCTCCAAATTTTCCCAATTTTGCATGCCTTTGTTAAGGCCCCCAATTTGGCTACTTATGCAGACTTGACTACCGGTAAGCAGGATGCTTCAATGACTCCTGATATTTTGCATACAGCATTTGCAGCACTTAACCCTCCTTCTTCTGTTCTCAAACATGACCCATTCACAAACAATTCATGATCAGATTCCTTCAAGGGTGTTTCTTTTATAACTGGACGGGGCTTAGTACATAATTCAGTCACATCCAAACAATCATGATCAATCTCATCTTTCACTTCCTCTCGGGGGGCGTGGCCAAGCCAGCCAAGATGGCGGACGCACCTCTTTAGTGCTCCGATTGGCTGCCCATGCGAGCTGGACTTAGCCTTGCTAAAAATGGCTGAACCTCGGTGAAAATAGACGCAGTAAATGCTGCTGCCCGCAGAGATCCCCGCAGTGCTGGAAGTAGCGGCCCAACCAGCGCGGACACCGAGATACGGGACCAGCCCGCCGATTCCAGCACCAACTTCAAATGGCGGTACCTGTTGGCCAGCGGTGGATGCTAGGGGAAGGGAGTCCCACGAGTCCGGGACCCACTAGGCGGAAAAGCGACCGCGGCACCGCTGCGGAGGAGACACCTGAAAGGAAGTCCATGACAATTTGAAGCCGCAGTGAGTACTGCTAAGGGGGCGCTGGGATCCGCAAATGCGCTTATGTGACTCCGTGCAGTCTGATGTCAAGCCCAAGAACGGGCCCCCCCCCTACCCCTTCTGTGACCAGCGCTGGGACCCGAGGCGCGGGGTGGTAAGACGGGAGGGGCACCCAGCGAGAGAGTGCCATAGCGGAGTCAAGACGAGAAGGAGAGTCCCCCCTAATAAAAAGAAGCGCTGACGTTCCCCTCGGTCCAGGACCAGCCGGAATCCCCACAGTGTCACAAACATGTAGTAGCGGTCCCCGGCCCGAACAAAATGTTGGGACTCGTGGACTGAAAACGATGGGAAAATGGGGAGCTCATGGATCACCCCTGAGGTGTGGGGTACGCGAACCCTGAGGGCACTGACGAGGGCCCCCCCTGAGTGCGCTATTGGGACTTTGAAAGTGAAGCAAAACAGCAGCAATCAAGAAGGGGCGGGGGCTGTGGCAGAGGGACACCTGCGAGAGGCCGTCCGCTCCGCTAACCGCCTCCAGATACAGAGACTGGGCCTGGGAGTTACAGGGCACAGTAAAGGACTGAAGAGCCACACACCCATCGTGGCGGGATCCCGCAGCGCGCTCTGGAGCAATTTTCGAGACAGGAGACGGTGGGTAAGACCACGAGAAAAATGTTACCAACGCCATCTGTACACTAACGCCCCCCCCTTTAGTGCAATATTTCTGAAGTTTGGTACACCCGGACCCCGGTGACACGGAGAGAAAGCGGAGCGAGTCAGTACAGCACGTTTCCCGAGACCAGCCGCAGTAGTCATCGCCAATAATCGAACCTTCGCTGAGGTGTTTTCACGATACACAAAAAAAAGAAAGATCCAAAAAGAGAAAGAAGAAGCAGACTACGCTGCCATCTAAAAGGCAATCACAAGATCGCTACACAGAGACCGCAACAAGGGGGCGACCTCGATAGGCACGAACATGGAGAGACAACGGATCACAGGCACAACGCCAGGCCCAGCGACAGTGAGACAGCCCTCCCCGGGCCCCTCAGAGGTGAAGCAGAATGGGGAGCCCCTGCACTCAGACTCCATGTCCGCTAAGCTTGACAAAGTCCTGGCAGCGATAGAACAGCCCCGGGTGACCACGGAGTTGTTAAAGCAAAAAAATGTATTAATAGGGACAAGAAGAAGGGCACATTCAAGGTTTCAAAAGAAAGTGGCTTTATTGCCAATAAAGCTGCAGCTGAGACAATTTGCAGGAGTGCAAAGTGATCTGTTTTTTTCAGAAAGCAAGCCAGTTCTTATATATAATTTTCAGAACCTGGATGCATTAATCATTAATAAATTACATCATGGTGTGACCATGCTAGAATTAGGTCCATGTGTACATTACAGTATCAAGGTGCATTTCAAAAATATGTCTACGTTCACAATTTACATTATTTGCGACACATCTGACCATGCAGCTACAGGTTAATCTTTAAACTACCACCTCCTGACTTTCAGCCTTGCCTTGGCCGGTTATCTTGAAATGTCAATGTGCAATGTTGATCTACTATCAGCAGAGGCCCGTGTTTTCTGCTTTCCAACACAAATGACGCACTTGCTATCTATGCTATCTGTGCTGAGCAAACAATTCGCCTCTTCACTTAACGGGGCAAGGGCAGGCCAAACTTGTCACGTCCTAGGTCAGCGAACGATTCCTAGAAAGGGCTCGCTGAACTGACTGAACTGGCTCTGTACATAGGTGAAAGGCTAGTGAATCATTAAACAACTTGGAGCTACAGCAGAATGGGCACGTTCATGTTCACTTGTCATTCTTTTCTGGTTTCAGCTGAATTTCAGACAACTTAATTTAACCCTCTGTGCACCAGCTGTGCACCATGGAGCAACATTTCATTATGACTGGTGAGCTCATTTTATTTGCAAGCAGGTTAACAGACAGAAATTAATATAAACTACGGTTCAATTTTAATATTTTCATTCAACAAAGGGCCAACTAATTTTTCATCTTTTACAAATCGACCATTTGAACCTCAGTTTAAAATAATTTCATCACGCAGCATATCACAATTTAATAATTATATTGTCCATTCTTATCATTGTCAGAAATGTCTATGTTCATTAACTCAGTAGTGACTGTTTGCATCAGCATTCTTTCTTTTTCCTTTAATTTCCTCACTTGGCATTTTGTCAGCTGTCCCAATAGTTGACAGCACATTGGCAGGCAATTAACTAATAGACAACAGCCTATTATTAGTAGGAAAATTGTTATGAACACCATTCCTATCTTCCAACCCCATGCACTCAACCAACTCCAAAGTGAACCTCCTATATCCCATGTACCAGAATCCTGATGTGCTTCTACACCTATATGATGCAATCTTTTTATTGCTTCCCTGACAGTAACAGAGGAGTCCGGGACATAGGTGCAACAGGACGCCCCTATAATTGCACAGACTCCTCCCCTTTCTGCTAGCATCATGTCGAGAATCATTCTATTTTGTAACGAAACTAATCTCACAGCTTGAAGCTCTACTGTAATATTTTCAAGTATACTTGTTGTTTCATTTATTGTTGCTTCTAGTAGCCTGGATAATCTACGTATATCCCTGGAGTTGATAGCTGGACCAATCCATGGTATCACTCCTTTAAATATGTCACCCACTATCTGTGATGCTGTATCTCTTTGATCCACATCCACACTTCTCCTGCCTCGCCGTGGTGCATGTCTTTGCATGTCCCTTCGAACTTCTTTTGTGTCTTTTATTGCTATAGCAGGTAATACAAAACCTAGGTGACAACAACCACCCCAATTTGTTGGAAGCCATGTATAAGCCTTCTCTCCACAAATGAAATAAATTGAGTCACCTACGTAAAGTGGAATGCTAATATTTCCGGCCGTCATTTCAAATGTCATGTTACAATTTGTGCTATTTCCCACCTGATAGGTCCCATTACTCTTAATACATATACTCCCTATTGCGTTGTGTTTTCTTAATTTTAACTTTAAAAATGGTATATTCTTATTTGCCTCTTTTGATGGGCCTGCTATCTTAATGCTTGTATTCTTATTTGGAAAGAGCGGAGTAAAGATGTCAGACAGGGGAAATGTTGCATTTTGTTCTATCACTTCCGTGCAGTTCCCTAGTGTCAGAATATCTGCCATATATTTGTTATATAATGTTCCTGCAGGTGGGGCCATAGTTGTCCCTGCACCAGCAGTACTTTTCTTTAAGTTCTGCAAAACAGCTATCAGTTCTATTTTTACTATTGTTATGTAAATGGCATAACAGGATGCTGCAAACAGTAGTGGGACTTGAACCAGGGGCAAACTTTGGTCTACAGAAGCTGGGAATTGCAAACATATCCAGCAATCTCCCCTTGTTAATATCTTATTGGTATGATGCATCAAAGTCACAAAGGAATTGTGGTGCATATCTTCTCTGTGGGTTATTTCTTCAGGTGACAAAGTGTATGCAGGTATTGTAGCAGGTGTTGTTGGTGTTGGGATCAACTTTTCCATGGGATAGAACACATCTAATAGATATACAGTAATGAATGCTAATAATAACAGACAGAATATCACCCCAGATATGCACATTTTAGACTTGTACCATTTTTTCTTCATTTTTAGAACTGTATTTTCCTTATCCATATCTATCTATTCTTATACTTTCTTTAATTGGATGTAGTGCTATTGATGACACTATGTTGTGAATTATCACTATGAATCTTTACTATAATATAAGCTAAACACACAAAAAACATAAACACATATAAGGTGAGGCTGTAGTATAAAATATATTGCGAACAGCTATTCGTTAATATTTCAGATGGTCTCTGAGTATTTTTTGGTACTTCTCTCCTCCCAAAGATATGCATGTAATTCCTATAAGACACGACCCTTTGATCATGAATATCAATTGTTAGTGCAGCCACATTTACATTTACAGGAGTGTCCACTATACCTCACCCCAAATGTATCTTTCTGAAGCTGGTTGTCCTGATGATCTGGAAAAAGTCATTTGCTGGTTGCTGCAGCAGCACGGGTGCTCGCAGTGACAGAAGGACCCGCAAATTCCTTCTGGATCCGTTCAAGTCCTTTGCTGGTTGCTGCAGCAGCACGGGTGCTCGCAGTGACAGAAGTACTCGCAAATACCTTCTGGATCAGTTCATCTACTAATTACTGCAGTGGCACGGGCACTATGCAGTTACAGGAGGACTCGCAAATACCTCCTGGATCAGTTCATCTACTCAACGTTGTACTGGCCCACTTTTTACCAAGAACTTCCCTGATGAATTTTTGTAGTCTCTTCCTGTTATGCAGACAGGCTGTTATTCCTGGTGGTAGTGTGCAATATACCCTAGTTTATTTTTCTCAGTCAGCAAGTACTCTATTCAAGGCTTCTTGTAATGCTATACTATTTAAATCTTGCATTAGTTGGTATTCTAGCTGACTAAATACTTCCTCAAGGTAACTGAGTGCGTCTTCGTTGTCTTCTTCACTGCTATTCTCATAGTCAAAAATCGTCGTCAAAATATCTGTTAGGATAATATCTAATAGTAGTACTTCATCTATTTCCTGCAGAAGATCAGGTACCAGAATTACTGACATTTCATTTCCTTCTTCTTTGTAGACCTCAAATTGTACCTTTTTTCTTCTTTGATCAGTTCTGGTGTTGGCATGTGCTGCTGACCTGGGTCTTGGCTGGATGCAGTCTCAGGAGGTGCCAGTTTTATATGGCTGGCGTGGATCCAAGATTTGTTGTTGGTGCACTTCACCGCTGTCTTTGTTGCGAGCAGCACCTGTTGTGGTCCCTTCCAGCGAGCTTGGAGACAGTTGGACCTCTGGAATGCTTTAATTAGCACCCAGTCCCCGGGCTTGAACTTGTGCCCCTCGACCTGCAGCGGCTCTGGAAGGGCTCCCTTCACGTGCTGGTTGATAGAAGCAAGAGTACGTGTAAGTGACATGCAGTAATCATTCAACAGTTCATTCGTCATCATAGGCAGAGCATTTTTGTCTGAAACTCCCCAAGCGACCATTGGCAACCCAGTGACTATTTCGTGCGCGCTGAGCTTGGTCTTGGCATCTGGTGTGCTCCTCATGCTCATTAGGGCAAAAGGTAAAGCATCCATCCAGATCAATTTTGTGTCAGCACATATTTTTGCTATCTTGGCCTTGAGCACGCCATTTTTTCTTTCTACTGCACCAGGGGCCTCTGGATGATAGGCGCAGTGAAGCTTCTGCTGTATTCCCAAGGCTTTGCATGTCAGCTTTATTAGTTCATTACAGAAGTGACTGCCATTGTCTGAAAATATTGTTTTTGGGACCCCAAAACGTGGGATCAGCTCCTTTATCAGGCACTTGGCTGTTGAGATGGCATCATTGCGTTTCACCGGATATGCCTCTATCCATTTTGAATACATGCACACCACCACCAGGATATACCTATACTTATTTGTAGGGGGCATCTCCACATAGTCTATTTGCAGGGCTTCAAATGGCATTGTTGGTTTCTGAAAGTGGCCTTTGGGTACTGGAGCAGTCTTACCCACATTGTACTGTGCACATACCATACATGTTTGACATATCTCCTGTGCTATTTTTCTTATGTTCTTGTTCACCCAGAATTTGTCCATGCAATTTACAATTGCATCCCTGCATATATGTGCTGGGCCATGCATGGCCAAACACATAGAGTAGACCATCCTGTCTGGTAACATATATTTATCCATGGCGCCATTCATCCAACATCCTTGAACAAATGACCCGTTCTTTGACCAACTCATCTGTTCTTCTGCGGTTGCTCCTTGTTGCATTAGTCTTATACCTTCACTTGTTAGATCTAGTGACTTCACTTCATCTGGTAATTCTTGGACAGTTAGTACTAGTGCTGAATTATTTCTTGCTGTCTGTTTTGCTGTTATGTCAGCAAATGCATTTCCCTGGCCTACCTTGTCTGTAATTTTTTTGTGAGCGCTGCATTTAACTATGGCCAATTTCTTTGGAAGTGCCAGGGAATTAAGTAATTTGGTGATAAGCACTCCGTGCTGTATCTTTGTGCCTTGTGAGGTAATGAAACCTCTTTCCTTCCAGAGTCTTCCAAAGGAATGTGCCACATTAAAGGCATATTGGCTGTCTGTATATATGTTAACACACCTTCCTTCAGATAATTCACAAGCTCGTGTGAGTGCCACAAGTACTGCTGCTTGTGCAGACAACTCAGGTATCTTACAGGACTCAACTACAGTTTTATTTGTTACAACTGCATAGGCTGCTGATGTATTTCCATCCTCTGTTCTAAGGCAGGAACCATCCACCCACAATTCTCCCTCTGCATAGGCTATGTCCGTCATGTCTATTCTCCCTTTTGTTTGCTCTTCAGTTAACAAAATACAATCATGGTCTGAGTCCACTAGATCATCAGTGGGAATAGGTAACAGAGTGGCAGGGTTAAGCACATTGCATTTGTGAAGTGTCACATGTGCTGCAAATAAACAGATCTCATACTGCGTGAGCCTGGCATTTGTGAGGTGCTGCGTACGTGTCTTATTTAGTATCAGCTCTACGGCATGTGGAACATAGACATCAACTTCATGTCCCATTATTATGCTTTCTGCACGTTGTAGTGCTAAGGCGGTTGCTGCAACAGAACGTATACAGGAAGGTAAAGCCTTGGCTACAGTATCCAAGGTGGCAGAGAAATATGCGCATGGTCTTTTGTGGTCACCAAACTGTTGGCATAGAACCCCAAGAGCACTCCCGTCAGACTCATGAACATAGAGTTGGAAAGACTTAGAATAGTCTGGTAGGCCTAAAGCAGGAGCAGAGCAGAGAGCTTGCCGAATGGCACGGAAGCTTTGTTCATGTTCTGGCAACCACTGAAGGGGTTCGGGCGTGTCCTTGTGGGTCAGGGCCAATAAGGGTTTTGAAATCAAGGAGAAGTTAGCAATCCAATGTCGACAATAACTGGCCATGCCTAAAAAGGCTCGCACCTGTTTTTGGGTGCGTGGCACTGGTGTCTGTAGAATCAATTTAATGCGCTTATCATCCAATCTTCTCTGCCCTTTCGACAGGATGTGTCCTAGGTAGGATACTTCCTGTTGAACAAATTGAATCTTTTCTGGTGAAACTTTGTGACCACGTTCAGCTAAGAAATTTAACAAATTAATGGTGTCAGTTGTACATTGTGCCTCAGAGATGCTACCAAGCAGCAGGTCATCAATATATTGTATTAGCACAGAGTTAGGTGATAAATTGAATGTGTCTAGTTCTCTCTTTAAGGCCTGGTTGTAAATGCTCGGGCTTTCTGTGAACCCTTGAGGGACCCTACAGAAGCAATAAGTTCTCCCGCCTATAGAGAATGAAAAGAGGTACATGCTACCTTCATCTACTGGAATTGAGAAGAAGGCATTCTTCAAATCCACTACAGAAAAATATGCCATTTCTGGTGACAGTGTTGACAATATTGATACTACATTTGGGACAACCGGGAACTGTGGCACCACTATTTTATTAATTTCTCTTAGATCAACTATGATTCTGTAACTTTTTTCATTAGTATTTCCATCGCTCTTTTTTAAGACCGGAAGAATAGGGCTGTTACAAGGACTGCCTGATATTTCTTTAACAATCCCTTCTTTTAGTAAGTCAGCTATTATATCCTGCAATTCCTTTAGACCCTCTGGAGCAATTTTGTACTGTGGTATTCTTGGTAATTTTACATTCTGTTTGACTGTAATAGTGACAGGTGTGATGTTCATTTTCCCTGTGTCATTTTTGTGTTTTGCCCATATCCTTGAATCTATCTGATCCATTATTTGTGCGGCAATATTTTGTATTCCTATTGATAGGAAACAGTTGCCCATTTCCTCTGTCATTGGTCCATCTACTTCCAAGAAAACTCCGTCTGCAGTGCACTTAATAGTGGCATTCATTTTTTTTAGCAAGTCCAATCCCAACAAATTAAATGCACATTTGTCTGATATAAGGAATGAATGCGTGTCCTGAATTGGGCCTATACTGTATTTCAAGGGTGCTGAAATTGGGCTTGTTACAAGTGTGTTGGTGAATCCCACTGACCTATTTATTTTTCCCGAGAGAGGAACATCTGGAAACTTTTTCTTGGTCAAAGAGAAATTGGTGGCCCCTGTATCTATTAGTAATTCCACAGGTGTACCTTCAATCTTACCCCTCACATATGGTCCAGTGGGATCTACAGGGATTACCATCCTCTGTATTAACTCTCTCGGGCCCCCCTATTGTGCATAATAGTTCCATTCCCCTTGGGGTCCTTCCTGATATATTCCATCATAAGGGTGATGAACCTGCATTTTTGGTATTTGTTCATTATCAAAGAAATTTGTGTTGGGGGGATCCTCTGTAGGGCCATGTTGTGAGTCACGTCCTTGCTGTTGATATCCAGCTCTTCCCATGCTCCTTCCCCGGCCTCTTGATCTTCCCATCCCACCCCCTCTTTGTGACTGCTTGACGGGGTGTGGGCATTGAGCTCTCCAGTGATCCTGACCCCCACAATTAAAGCATCCTTGTGTGTGTGCTTGTTCATTTGTGGTGGTATGCTGTGTAGGGGGAGTAGAAAATGACCTTTGTGGGCCCCCACGGCCTCTTCCTCTACCCCTGCTTCTTTGTCCTCTGCCGCTATACTGGTTTGCCTGCTGAATCAAAACTTTAGTTTTTAACTCTTTTAATTTGTTATTTTTACTTTCCAACTCCTTTTTACCTAGCATTTCGTAATACTGTGCCAATTGTAAAACTTCTGTTAGCGGTTTGCATGACCAAGTAGGGTTGTACTCTAGAATCCCTTTTTTAATTGATTGTTTTAAATTATTTACAAAACAAGAGACAAGTGCACTTTGTGTTGCTTCCTTTTCAGTATCTAAACCACTTGAAGCTGTGAAGACTTTCTGTATTCTAGCGAAAAACCCAGATACTGTTTCTTCAGTGTCTTGAATGCATGCATTTAATTTTGACCAGTCTATTTGTTTTCTGGGTACCAGTGTATTTACTTTAGCCATTATTTTTGCTGGTAAGTCTCTAATATCATCTGATATATCATCTCCTCCTTTCCTTGTTACTGAAGTTATATCTTCCCATTTTATTTTTAAAAATTCATCATCCTCTCTCCTTATTTTTCCCCAAATGTGTGGTGGCAATATTATAGAAAACATTTGTTCTATGTCATCCAGTGTGAGAGTGCTAACTCTTAGTATTATTTCTGTCTGTCTGTACCATTCTTCTCTGTCTTGTCTAATATCTGGAAACTGAAGTGCAAATCTATGTAATTCAACATTTGACCATGGTGTGTGCACTTTAATAGTGGGCTTCCCTTCCTGACTACCTGGTACTTCTCTTAATGGCATGGCAAGAGTAGGAGAATGAGTACTAGCTTCCTCATCTTTACTTTTTTTAAGTTTAGTACATTTTCGTTCTAGTATCAGAAGTGTATCTATCCATTCAGCTAATATCTGGACAGCATTTAATATTTCTGTGCTTGTTGCCCCTATATCCTCTATTGCTGCTGAGATTGTGCTGTTATGAGCTGTCAGGTTGGGGGTAGCTGTCTTCCTCAGGCCAATGTTTGTCCCATTCTTTAAACCAGTTGTAACTTTTCTTGTCCAGCTTTTCCAAAGCACTGCGTTGAAGTGGAGGCGTGAAATCAGTAGGAAAGCTGCTTTTTGCACTACGCCATGTAGAAGTACCATTTTTCATAACCTCCATCACCCACTCGTGTATTATTTTCTGTTCTTTTTCTGATATTTTTGTTCGTAACCCTGGTCTACCAGAGGTAGAAAGAGGTGTATCTTGAAGTTGTACAGGTACTGTCTTACTAGTTGGTGACGTAGCTTGTGGTGTGCATGTGTGTGGTGCTGGTGAATTTTGTGAAGTTTGCATTGTTTGCGGGCTGTATGGCGGTGGAGTTGTCAATAATGACTCTATTACAGGATCCTCTGTATCTTCCTGTTCTAAGGGAGCATTAGGTAGAGCGGGGTACACATCTGGTATAGGCTTGTGAACTGTAAGGCATTTGTCCATTTCCATTTCTTTTTCCCTACAACTTGTTACACATCTTTCTTTTGCCTTCTCCCTATCATGTGCCAAAGCTTTCCCTTTCGTTGTCCTAGGTTCCCCTGGCCATCTGTTAGCGGCGTATGACGGCCATGCATGAAATGCATCCCATTGTAATAAACATACTTTCTTCCCTTTCTTTTTACGTTCCCTTAAACAATCTTCTAAATAAAGCATTTTAGCTCTGTCAAATGTCCCATATTCTGGCCACTGTAGATCAGGATTTTTCCTGGTGTAATGAGTCCATTGATCTAGATGAATAGCTGTATGGTACCCTTTTTTCCGTGACACGTACCATGCTGGCGTGCCACGAGGAGGTGTTGGTTGAGTGACATCTAAGGCTGCCCTGCGGCCTTTAGCTGTGCTCAAAAATAGTTTGCTAAGCATAGTGAATTTTATTTAGTTACTAAATTTATTATTTTTTTATTTCCTTTTATTTTAAAGTGCACTTAAAATACACTATTGTACACTACTTTACACACTTTTTATACTATTTTTCAACACTTTTTGCAAGATACAGTTGTACGACCTATTTCAACAATATGCATATGTACTTATATTTTTTAGACGTCTTTCAGAAGCATGCTCTGTCTAAAGGCGACCACCCACGGTCCCTCTCCTAAAAGCGACCACCCACGGTCCTTCTCCTGTCCTTGGGATCCTTAAGATCTTTCACAGGTTGGACAGTCCTCCTCAGGCACCTATCTTAAAGGCGCCCTCAGACCTCTCCTAGAGACCCCTAATGAATCTCAGTTTGTACTTTCTGATGTATTTTAGAAAAACACTATTCAATTGATAAAATTGAGTTCAGTGCAATTCAGCACTGCCTACCTGATCATCAGACCAGTATGCCGTTGTATGCACCCTTCTTAGCTGTGGCAAAATCACCTGATGGCTCAAAGGAAGCTGGTGGTGTCTTTTGTCAAAGGCTTATCAACGGGAGCCTTGTCATCTGGGCGTGTCAGGAAACAAGTCCTCTCAGTAGCTGCGCAGAATACACCGAGACAGGAAGGCTCCTGAAGAGTCCAAAGACAGCAGTTCTTTATCCCCTGCAGAGACCATCAGTTCCTGTCGAGTCACGGCGCCATCTGTTAAAGCAAAAAAATGTATTAATAGGGACAAGAAGAAGGGCACATTCAAGGTTTCAAAAGAAAGTGGCTTTATTGCCAATAAAGCTGCAGCTGAGACAATTTGCAGGAGTGCAAAGTGATCTGGTTTTTTCAGAAAGCAAGCCAGTTCTTATATACAATTTTCAGAACCTGGATGCATTAATCATTAATAAATTACATCATGGTGTGACCATGCTAGAATTAGGTCCACGTGTACATTACAGTATCAAGGTGCATTTCAAAAATATGTCTACGTTCACAATTTACATTATTTGCGACACATCTGACCATGCAGCTACAGGTTAATCTTTAAACTACCAACTCCTGAGTTTCAGCCTTGCCTCGGCCGGTTATCTTGAAATGTCAATGTGCAATGTTGATCTACTTTCAGCAGAGGCCCGTGTTTTCTGCTTTCCAACACAAATGACGCACTTGCTATCTATGCTATCTGTGCTGAGCAAACAATTCGCCTCTTCACTTAACGGGGCGAGGGCAGGCCAAACTTGTCACGTCCTAGGTCAGCGAACGATTCCCAGAAAGGGCTCGCTGAACTGGCTCTGTACATAGGTGAAAGGCTAGTGAATCATTAAACAACTTGGAGCTACAGCAGAATGGACACGTTCATGTTCACTTGTCATTCTTTTCTGGTTTCAGCTGAATTTCAGACAACTTAATTTAACCCTCTGTGCACCAGCTGCGCACCATGGAGCAACATTTCATTATGACTGGTGGGCTAATTTTATTTGCAAGCAGGTTAACAGACAGAAATTAATATAAACTACGGTTCAATTTTAATATTTTCATTCAACAAAGGGCCAACTAATTTTTCATCTTTTACAGAGTGCAAATTCGGCGAACTCTCCACGGACCTCAACCTGCTCCGGGACGACCATAGAAAACTGGCAGATAGATTCAAGCAGGGTGAAAGGACATTGCAGACAATGGAATCACAAATCCAATCACATCAGGAGGCCATCAAAGATCTACAGACCAAAGTGAAAGTCCTACAATGCAAGGCTGATGACCTGGAGAGGCGCTCCCGCTGGAGCAACATCCAGGTTCTGAATCTGCCGGAGGGAGTGGAGGGGGCGGACCTCATACGGTACGAAGAAGCCTGAATCAAAACGTTCACCCAAGCGCAGGACCTCTCACCATTCTTCTCAGTAGATAGAGCACACATGGTTCCGGCCCGGAAACCACTTCCAGGTTCTCCACCCAGACCGTTTCTGCTCAAACTACATCACTACCAGGTTAGAGATACAGTACTACGAGCAGCCAGGCAAGCGAGAACACTCAGAGTCTAGGGAAAACAGGTGATGCTATTCCCTGACTACTCACAAGCAGTTCAAAGACAACGAGCCCCGTTCCTCGCGGTAAAGCGCACCTTACGTCAACACAACATACAATATGCACTCCTATTCCTGGACCGGCTCAAGATCATTCATTGAGGATCAACGCACTTCTTCGCTGATCCAGCAGAGGCAAGGAATTGGGTAGGACAACACATGGGAGAACTGGTTGACCGCAAAACCGTGCAAAATCAACGACCCCCCAACGTGCGGCGGCAGCAGCCTAAATGGATCACTCCCATGCAACAGCGTCACCCATCGGTCTCCAATAGCAGGAGCTCCCCCGACCTGGAACAAATAATAGCCGAACGCACACGAGCCCTACAAGCAGCTGCAGTGACACAGCAGACAGGAGACAGTTTGGAAGGAGAGCGAGGCCTGTATCTCTTCACATCAGAAGAGGAACTCAGTGATGCACATACCTCCCGAGATAGCTCAATCACACCACCACTAGTAACCCCGCAAACAGCCAATCCACTGATCTGATGATCACGATGAAATCGGATGCTGCTGGAAGAACGGAGGGGGGGGGGCTCCCTCCCAGTCCACACCATCGGGTCCGCCAACACATACCAGACACAAGAGGCCACATCACAACAGTTACCAGAACGTCCCATGACACCACCTGTCACCGAACGTCACGCATGGCAGAAAAGGAACGGACATCAGCAGGCATATACACTTCTACAACATGGAGTGGGCAGCTACGGCACTGACCCCCAGTGATGAAGCCTAGCCACCCCCTCACGTAAAAAACTAGAGACAGTACGAGATGTACAGTTTCGACTTGTTGTTTCAAGCAATAGGCCCCTTAAGTTGGGAATGTTTCCCGAAGTTTGATCTAAGGTTCCCCCTTTTAAACTACTTCCCTAGAACCCCTGTGGGAGCGAACAGCCAGGTCGATACAAAGTATGTGGTGGTTGACTGTTCTGCCGGGAGGGGCCTCGAGGGCAGGACAGGACAATGCAGAAATGACTTCTATATAAGTAACTGCAGCCATGACCACGAGACTCCCTAACACTGACATCAAATTTATCACATTAAATGTTCGGGGTGCATACGGCGAGCAAATGATACGCAGTATATGCCTACATAAAGAGACAGCAGCCGCACATAGCCCTCCTGCAGGAGACTCATCTGACAGCGACAGAGGTGGAACACCTGCGTAGAAAATGGAGGGGTACCATCTGCGCTACAGCGTACTCAGCGTTCGCCAGGGGGACTCTGGTCTGGATTAGACTGGGAACTCCCTTTAAAGAACAGACCCAAGTATTAGATAAGGAAGGGCGATATGCGATGATAGAGGGTCTATTAGATGGGCAACCCATGCTAATAGGGACTATATATGCCACTAATGTAGAGCAGGCCACATTTTGGAGTCACCTCATGGGAACGTTATCTCATCACACACTCACCCGGTGGATACTTGGCAGCGATTACAACTGCTTCTTAGACACTAACCTGGGCAGATCACACCCCCCACCAGCACATTCACCAGCATACAGGCAAACAGAACTCTTTAACATATGGTGAAACACTGGGCGTTGACAGATACATGGAGAGCTTGAAACCCCACCACCAAGCTGTACTCTTTTCACTCCATCCCCCATAATCTATGAGTGCGTCTCAATAGATTTTTATGCTCTACTGCCCTACTCCTCAAAGTACAACACTCGGATTATCTAGGTAGGGTGCTATCGGATCATGACGTACACACGATAACCCTCAGATGGAGACCACCTCGCCCCCCATACACATCTGGAAATTACCTCGAGAGTGCCTCACAGACCAGGTGTTCAGGCAGGAACACAGGGAACACATTCAGGAACACTTCACACTAAACCCGGGATCAGCAACATCACTGAATGGGATGCATGCAAGGTTGTAGCAAGAGGGTATTGCATACAACAAATAGTAGGGGTGCACAGAATACTAGAAAAGGCACTACAAGGGGCAGAGCCAACCTTAGCCAACCTCTCGAAAAAAGGGGACAGAGGCGAGACCTCTGCAGAACAAGTGGCCAGGGCCAAGACAACTCACGCAGAAACGCTGAGTGACCTACGCAAATATAATTAGGATATATGCTGCCAGGGTACATTGGGAGGGCAACAGGGGAGGAGCACTCCTGGCCTGGCTCGCCAAACAAAACCCAAAGGTGAAACCAATCACAGAGGTAAGAGATCAGACAGGTACACATCAGCACTCAAAACCCGATATCTTACACATCTTCCATACTTTCTATTCTAACATCTATCAAGCCCCAAGACAGAGCGACCCTCAAGCAACCACTAGATTTCTGCACTCATTACCACTACCCCAGGTCCCACAAGCGCATAAAAAAAGGTTGGAGAAGAGGATTAAATCTGCTGCTGTAACTCAAGCGATTAGGGCGCTAGCGCAAAATAAAGCCCCGGGAATGGATGGCTTTCCACTAGAATATTATAGCACGTTCTCAGCCCAATTGATCCCGCACATGGTCACCATGTATAACAACGCTATAGATAGAGGTGAACTACCAGGATCCCTTAGGGAATCGATCACAGTCACATTTCTAAAGCCGCATAGAAACCCAATGCTCCCCTCTTCATACACACTGATCACCCTACTCACCGCGGACTGCAAGATGCTAGGCAAAATACTGGCAGAAAGATTCATCCAAATCCTGATACCAATGGTCTATCCGGGCCAATGCGGATTTGTCCCGCGGCGTAACACATCACAAAACATACGCAGACTATTCCACATGCAAGTCATGTCGGGGATGCAGTTCCCCATTGCGGCATGCCTAATATTAGATCTCGAAAAGGCATTCGATACGCTATTGTGGCCGTATTTATTCGAGGTCCTCAGCAAAATCAACATCGGACCGGTCCTAATGGCATACACTAAGCTCCTTTACACGCGCCTCACCTCTCGAGTCAGACTAGGCAAATACATCTCCCCAGGGTTTGCAGTAGAAAGAGAAACCAGACAGGGTTGCCCACTATCTCCTCTCCTGTTGGCCCTGGCGGTAGAGGCCCTGGCGATTTGCCTAAGATGAGAGGGTGAGGAGTGGGGAATCCCACTAGTGGACACAATGCATTGTGTGTCTCTATAATCAGAAGACCTATTAATCTATGTCTGTGACGCCACTCGGGACCTAGCATCTATCTGGAGAGCACTTGAAGACTTCGCGGACGCCTCAGGCCTCAAAGTGAACACAATATACCCGCTGAGCCTCAATTGGCCCTATTTGAAGTACAGATCGGATCTCAGTCACTTGCGTGGAATGCTGAGGCGCCCAGATATCTGGGAGTGAGGTTGTACCACACCCCGAAGATTTATATGAAAGGAACCATCATAAGACGTTTGCAGGGATTCGATCGGCGGTAGGATTCTGGAAAACGTTGCCCCTATCCCCCATAGGATGAGGGGCACTAGCGAAAATTATAATGGTCCCCCGGCTACTATATCATTTTACTAACCTCCCAGTTGTACCACCGCGATCCTTCTTTAAGGAATTGGATAGCCTTCTTACCGAGCTGATCTGGGGGGGAAGTCCACACAGGGTTGCATTATCAACATTATACTTACCCACGACGGAAGGAGGATTGGGAGCACCATCATTTGAGGCATACTTCCTGGCAGCCCAGCTACAGTGGTTGTCATACTGGACAGCATGGTGCCACACAGGGGAGACCACTACCACAGAGGGCCACACACCACTGCTGGCACACCATAGATTGTTGCTGCTGGGCACTAAGCCCATACGTACCCGACCATTACAGGTGTTCATTGCCCGCACCTGCATGATGAAAATACATCGCATGTCTAGGGGTAGACCCCCATACTCACCCCTGCTACCGCTGGTGGGCTACCCAAAGAAAAGAAATATTACAGGGCAGGCACCCTCCAGGTATGGACTGACCTGGCAGTCACGGAGGTAGAGTCCCTGTTTGAGGAAGGCCAGCTCAAAACATACACCCAGATGATAGAACAATATGATCTCCCGCCCGGTCAATTTTTAATGCATCGACAACTTATAGACAGTAGCCGCCGGTACTGGAACCCCAACGTAGGGGAACCCCCGACGCACCCAGTGATACATACCATTTCGCACATGGGAGTGGGACGACATCTGGTCACCTGGCTCTACAAAGCTGTGCGGGAACTGATCGTCCCCTCCCTTCAGCCCTTACATCAAAAATGGGAAACGGACATAGAAAGGGTAGTCAATGACAAAGAATGGAATATAGCCTTAGAGTATCCCAAAAAGGTCTCCAGGAATACGCGATTTTTCGAAACATACAGTTCAATATTCTCCACAGAGCTTATCTCACGCCACGCCGTCTCAATCAGTTCTACCCAGAAACACACTTCGCATGCCCCCGTTGTCAAACCCCCGAAGCGGACTTCAAACACATGTTCTGGGACTGTCCCACCATTCACGATTACTGGGACAGAGTCCACCGGACACTCAGGGCAACAACCAACATCAGGACTATTTCCACATGGGAAGCATGTGGTCTTGGGATCTTCCAAAGGCGGAAGACCGAAAAAGTGCAGTGCCGCTTTATGTCCCTAGCCATCCTACTAGTGAAAAGGGGAATAGCCAAGCACTGGAGGTCCCCCACGGGATCCCCAGAAGCGGCGTAGATAGGAGCTATGAAAAAATGGGGAAGGCAGAGGAAGAGACACTCAGGGAGGAAAAACTAAAGGGAACCCGTAAACATCATATCTCCCTAGAATTGGCGCAATTATTACATATTTTTGCACATGAAACAAACCAGCCGGAGACACCTGTAGATTCACAACCTCAAACCCCACCAGCCCCTCCTGCTAGTTCTAACGCAGAAGCACAGCAAGAGAATCCGCTGCTCCAGAGTCAATCCTGGGTACTAGACATGCAGGGAATCCCCCCCTAGACAACACTGGAAATACCGCAGAGGCTCACATCCCGACCCTCCCTCCGCACACTACTAAAGGAATTATACCACCAACGCGATCGATTCCATTAGTACCTGGTTGAATAGCTCCCTCCCCTCTCTTCGTCTCATAGTTTATCCCAACAGTTGAAAGTTCGCAAGTTCTTGTTGACGGAAAACTCTGCCAACAGTTTATTGGGAACGCATAGAGGCAAGAATAGACATGACAACATCAGGAAGTCCACACAACAGGGAAAAATTCATATACGCCCACGGGCGGCAAGCTCCATCCGCACAGGACGCCAGAATCGCTTACGAGTTAAGAACAATGAGCAGACTCCCCCCTGACAGTCTATTACCACGGACTAACCAGTGCTAACATTGTGAAACAGCTAAATGTACGTAGGCACGGACTAAACAGTTATATCATGGTGAAATAACAAAATGTACGTTGACGATCATGAGTACTGTGCACATCTTTGTAACTGTGTTTTAAAGCATTGAACTGATGTACAGAGTCAAAAAAAATCACAAATGTAAAAACCCAATAAACAAATTTAAACAAATAATAAATCTTTCACTTCCTCACAACATGGATCTGGCAATAATGTTGCAGGATTCATTAATGTACATCTTATCACTGTCACATTTTCTGCTCACAAAATCACTCTTTCATACTTAGTCATCCAACTAGGAGTGAGGTGTTGTGTTTGCGTTCTTGTCAAAAGAATCTCAACTGAGTGTGGAACACATATCTTTACGGGATGTCCCATCACAATTGACTCACTTTGCTCCAGACTCATACAGGTAGCAGCTGCTGCTTTTAAGCAGCCAGGTAATGCTGAAGCCACTGAATCCAAGGTGGAAAGGAAATAAGCCTCTGGACGTTGGCTTAATCCATGTCTGTGTGTTAAGACTGAAATCGCACAATTCTCTCTCTCACAACAAAACAATGCAAACTCCTTTGAATAATCAGGCATGCCCAAAGCAGGGGCCTCACACAAACAATTTTGCAGTTTTATAAAAGCTTCTAAACATTTGTCATTCCAACCAATTGGATCTTTTGCTCTTTTCCGAGTCAATTGTATCAATGGTTTTGCTAGCACGGAGAAGCCAATTATCCACTGCCTACAGTATCCGACCACTCCCAAAAACATTGTCATCTTCTTCTGTGTTTGAGGTAGTTGCATTTGTTTGATTATTTGTATTCTTTCTGGGGTCACTTTGCTAACTACTCTTTCTATTTTATGTCCTAAATATCTAACTTCTTGTCGTCAAAACTGCAATTTCTCTGGAGACACCTTGTGTCCTCCTTCGGCCAAATGGTTCAGTAATGCAATTGTGTCAGTGACACAATCTTCTTGTGTCTTTGATGCCACCAATAGGTCATCAATGTTCTGAACCAGAACTGATTTCCCGGGCATAACTAATGACTCTAGACACTTTTTCAGGATTTGATTGAAAATTGAGGGACTCTCTGTGTACCCTTGAGGAACTCGGCACCATGCCAAAATACGATCTTCAAACCGATAGGCGAAGAGATACTGCCTGTCCGGGTGTATATGAATGGAATAGAATGCTTGGCACAAATCAATTACTGTATGCTTACTTGCATTCCAGGGTATTTGATAAAGGATCACTGCTGGATTTGACACCACTGGGCAACAAGGCACTACAGTTTTGTTTATTTTTCGCAAATCCTGTACTATCCTGTACTTACCACTAGGCTTTTTGAGTCCCATGATTGGCGAATTACAAGGACTACTCATTTCTTTCAGGATTCCTTGTTTAATCATTTGATCAATTACTGGAGCAACTCCTGCTTTTACTTCTGGACCCATTTTGTACTGTCAGGTGTTTGGATAAGCTGCACCTTCCTTTACCATTATCTTCAGAGGGTCTACATTCACCATTAGCCCTACATCCTTTCCTGTAAAGTCCCACACTTCTGGATTTACTGTGGTTCTCAATTCTTCCGGCAATTCACTTTCAATTACTAATGAAAACATTCCACTTCTGTACCTTGCTTAGCAAACATCATCTTGTAAACAACATCCTTGTCAGGTGTTTGGAAAGCAACACCATCAGGCGTACAGTAGATTGTACAATTCATTTTGCACAATACGTCTCTCCCTAACAGATTCACTGGGTTAGAGTCAAACACTACAAACCGATGCATGTCTTTAAAATTTCTAATGTGCACTTCCATTGGTTTTGTAACTGGGGTTCTAAACTGTTTATTTGACAACTTGGATACTTTCTCCCGAGAGGGGTAGGTTTGGGTTGTCTGCTGTTCTCACAGTAGACCGGGTAGCACCAGTGTCCAATAGACAAGTGTTATCACTACCTTTGACTTTCCCATCAATAAATGGACCTGTCTGATCTATCGGCAAGGATGCGCCAAGCAAGCACTCCTCTTCCTCCCCCCTCAGGCACCATCATTGCATATAGTCCGATTCGTCATTATTCTCCAAAAAATACTGTGAAACCACACCGTTACTCTTACCACTTTCTCTGTGAAATCCGGTGTTAATACTGTATTTTTGAATCTTCACATGGTTTGGCATAGGAGGTTGTGGCACCTGATACTGTGGAGTAACAACCTGCTGCTGCTGTTGCTGTTTCACAACCACTTCATTCTGCATCTGCGGATTTAAATTTTGATTTGGCCATTATTATTCTGGACAACTTTTCACCCGTTCTTCCAGTGTCCAAGCTTTCCACACACGCATGACAAGGAAATATCTTCCTTGCTTCTTCTCTATTCATTCGTCCTCGTACTTTACCACCACTTGGCACATGTTCACTTTGATTCTGGTCTTTTATGTATTTATCAGTCTGGGAAATTCATTTTGCTTCCTACTGTTCTGCCAATTTCACCTGTGCCCATATCATTTTCTCTTTTAGCTTTCTATGTTTTGCCTCAATGTCGTCATCACAGTACTTTGCATATTTCAATATTTCGTCTATTGTCTTGCTTTGCCAGCACAACATGTGCTGTTGAATCATCTGACTAATCTCTGGTTTCAGACCATACACAAACCAATATACAAAATGTCCCATATCCTTATCACCAATGTTCTCAAATCCACTATACTGTTTAAACACTTGTAACACCCTTTCATAGTATGCATGTACAGACTCTTTAGGCTCCTGACTTGTTCTATCTATTTTTACCCAATCTGTCTCCTTAGGAGGAATTTTCCCTTTCAAAAAATTAATCACCTGATGATATTTCTTCATCAACTCCTCTGATGGCGCTCCTGTTTAGGAATCTCTTGGATATTCCTCATTCGGCCAATCAACTGTAATCTTACATTCTGTCCATTAATCAGCCGGTACCACAAAATAAAATAGACCATCCAAAACCTTCAGCAAAACCTTTGAAACTTTTACAAATCTTTCTACTTGTTTATACCATTCAACAGGTTTTTCTCTCAGCCTAGGGAAATCATTTGTAAATGACAAAATATCCTGTCTACTCTAAGGAACATATCCACCACCAGGAACTTCTCTCATTGGACATATCCACTCAATCTTATCTGATTCTCTCACTGAAAATTCAGATGACACTTCTTTCACTTGTACTTCCTCTTTCTTTCTTGTCCACCTAATCCTCCATTTGTCAATGTCTCCCCACTTTCGCAAAATGTTCATCAACTCTTTTATCTGTAGTCTTTTACCAGAAGCATTCACACTTTCTAAATCCTTTTCAGTAAACTCCACTCAATATGGTTTTTGCAATAATTTCTATTTTCCTATATCTATTCCAATTTCTGAGGCAACTTCTGTTAATTTCTCATGAAATACTTTTGCTCTTCTTGTTATACTCTTGCATAAGAATAACAACTCCTCATCACTGTAAATGTTCAATCTTTCGGTGCTCACATTACCAGCTATCATTTCTTCCAAATCTGCTTTCAATCTGCTGATATCTAGAATCTTTGATTGTGAGTTTTGTGTTTCCATTCCCTGTGCCATCTCTCTAAATCTTCAGGAGTAACTGTTATTGAACCCCCTGTTCCTTTAGGGACCATAGACCATTTTTCTTTCAACTTTTCAGGTGAAACTCTCTTTGGAGTTTCTGCTAAAGGTTCCATTATTGGGAGATCCATTGATTAATCAGACATCACTACTTCTTTTCAAGGATTATTCATAGGAATTGTCACAACTTGAGGTTTCGGGCAAACCCTTTTATCTCTATATAACGGAATAACAGGACCAATAGTCACTGGTACTTTCAAGGCCTCTGCATTTAAATTCAAATGGCTTATTTTCGGAACTAATTCTTCCTTAATTTTTTTTAATGCTTCTCTCTTTTTATCTTGCAACACTCTATTAACTGACACATCATGTAAAATTTGTGGGGTCAAAGGAATTCCTAACATCGGTGCACTTGGGGTAACCCTACTAGGTTCTTCTTAGTACAGCGGAGGGTTCTTAATTAAAATATCCTCCAACAATTTATCATCTGATTCACCATATCCTGTCGTATTCATATGTTTCATTTTTCTTTACACTTGCCTCCTGAATGTCCTTCAGCCATTAATACTGGATATACACCCTCTGTCACTACAGCTCTTCTCCAATGCTTCATTTGATCTCCACTTGACTAATACAGATATCTAGGCAAAAATCCTCGAAATCTCCAACCACTTCTGAATTTTACACGATCAAATGCCTCAATCTCCCATTCTTCCAAAGCTTCATACTGTGTCATTCTAGGATTTGGTTCTAACATATTCATTCTATCTCTCAAATTTTATAATATCTTTAGGTTTAAAGTACAATGATCCGAAAAAGCCAAAACACCATCACCTTTTTTATACTCCACCCAATTCTCCAACCATACACATGTGTGATATCTTTTCTCCATCATCATAAATGAAGCAGGTGTTTTAGGTGGCGAAATAGAATTCCCTCTCTAGTCATTACAGGTTTGTCTTTCTTAAAAAATAATGTAATTTTTTTTATTAACGTCATTTTCTTTCATCCTCCAAACATTTCAGACGGACGATATAGGAAAGAGTCTTCCATATACCTCCAAACTCTATTTCCTACGTCCCGTCCTATATCAGCACGAGTCACACCCGCAGTCAAATTAGGACTCAACATACAATTCTTCTTCGCCAAATCCTAGCGCGACTTCTATCTATCAACCAATCAGACTCAGGCTCACGCTCGTGGTCTGACCAATGCCAATGCAGCCTTTTATGACGTCAGTATTACTCCTCACTACTGACCTTTCCCTTTACAATCTGCTTCCTTCTCACGCCCGCTGTTTCAAACAATCCCAGAGCGGCTCTTTGTGACGTCAGTTCAACTCCTGCGACTGACCCTCCCTTCACAAGGTAATACGAAAACGTATTTCTTTAACTTTTCTCAAATAATACTTTGTTAGTAACAACATACAACATTTGCTACTCTGTCTGTTTCACTAAATCAGAATAGATTACAACTTATTCTAGAATTCCTTTCACTTTGAGTAAAATTCCTGTTTACCCTTCATTCAAGCTCAGGAGAACCTGCTACTTCTTCAGTGTCACCCGTATTGGGAAATGAGACCAAAGTTTCACCAGCAAACCGCTTTTGCTATCATTCACACTCTATTTTGGCATGATATAGTCCCTAATACAACACTGCCAGCCCTCCGTAGCTTCTCAGTGTTATGACAAACAGACGATTAACCTCCTGCGGTATGGCTTCTATCACAACCCGCTATTCTACTCCTAGGATGCCCAGGCAACCTCTGTATCTGTGCTTCTACAAGACACTAACTTTTTGGTTAACACCTTGGCTGCTAAGGGTTTTCCCGCTGGGTGCTGGATTCCCAGATTTTCCATTGTTCGTGACAAGGTCAACTCGTCATAAGCACAGGGCAGGTGAAACCCATGACGAGTTGACCTTGTCACTAGCATGGAAGTGGTTAAACATAAATCAATAATTATCACCAAACTAGTCAATAATAACCATAACTCTTCTACCAGAAAACTGATCCAGCGGTCCACCAACAACAGATACTCTACCACTATATACTCACCTGGGCCCATAAACTCACTCTTGAGTAAACTGCTGGTTGTTTAAGGTTTTATATATTTTCACAATATTCAGGATTAGTCATTTAATACTCCTAACTAACCTTTCACTGATCAAGAAATTCTTTCCTCTGGTCAATGGACCATTAGTTGAACTAGTTGATGGTGATAATTAACATACCTCTAACTATTCTTTTATTCAAGTAAATACCCACAGCCTCAGATAACTTTTAAATCTTTATCTAAAATGTATGGGAATCATCTAAAAAATACAGTGCAGTCACCAGAATCCATAGGAGAGAAAATTCAATTAATTAAATCCAAAACAACATTTACCTCGGACTCAACCATTATTCAATGCTCAAAAAGTGAGAGGACAGTGAGAAAAGAACATCTGCAAATAACGAGAAATTATATTTGCCAAGGATGGTGTGAAAGACCAACCCCCTGGCTAAAGTGCTGGTAAAGGTCCCCTGGGATAGGTCAGGAGACAAAGGCTTCAGGACAGGATTCAGGACAGGATAGTTGACCTCTCTAGATTACTGATGATTGCGTCGCATCCTTCTCTGACACTGTCTTCCTCCTCGAGAGTCTTCCGCGATCTTCTGATCTAACCCAATTAAATTAGGATAGAAGGTTCTGCATTCAGCTCTTCATCAAAATCTAACAGTATCTCTCCCAGGTACAGAATCTCCCCCAGGAAAGACAGCATCCACGACTCACAGCATCTGTGTCTATCTAAATAACTAAAGCTATCTTAATTATATCTTTCGTTCTTCATGTTCCACCCACTAATGTTTCAATAATGTAAAAATACAAAATATGATTGGTTCGGCAAGGGGGTATGACTATCACACCATGCTTACATGTAATTAAATCAGTTCAACCATTGTTCGCAAACCCATCCCCTTAATTTTTATTCATAAATCTGATTCTCATACGCTTTCATATTTCACTTTGAAACAATATAATAACATTTTGAATAAAAGTCTTCATTGTTGAACTCTTCACCATCCATTCCCATGGTGTAACATTCAATCTTGGCTTCCTTTCAACTGCACAGTCATGGCCTTCATGGCTTCACTCAGTGGCATGCGCAGACTTTGCGTCACTCCATTCAATCTGGTTATGCAAAAGAGGCCCAAATACGCACTAATGATAAAAGTCAAAAGTCAGATGTTACTTTCTAAAATAAAGTGTTTGCACTGTGTACCTCCCACCTCTACTCTATCCCAGTTTATTTATGAATCTCTTTTCCCCGCATTAGCATTAGTAAAAACCACTTGATTTAGTTCAATTAAGCAGATGCCATGCACACGAGTCTTCAAGACTCCATTTTAGTATCTTCTGCTCAAGCGCCAGAATTTCCCTCCAAGCATTAATACGTCATACTACGTAGATGCAGTTGATGCATGCGCACAACAGTCCCCTGTTTAAAGCGGTATTAGTCCGTCTTCATTATTATCCGCGTTAGTACACACATAAGAAAGCTTCACTAACCCGCGTGTTCGTGTTGTGCGTATTAGTTATTTACGGAACATAATTAATAACTTTGTTAGTAAGTTAACGAGTGGATTGCTTCTGAACTATTTTCTTTTCTATAAAACCTTGCTCCATCAACATCACCCCAGCAATTTGAGAGGCTATTCGGGCACTTGCTACCGGGAATCGCCAGGACCAGACGCTCAGCCGGCTACATTTTATAAGGACTCTGCAGAACTCTTGGTTCCTCACTTACAGTGTATATATGATGAGGCACTTCTATCCTCCCACCTTCACGAAAACCCTTTACAAGGCCATGCTTATCTCCTCATCTCCTTTCTACCGACCATTGACGTCATTAAACACAGACTTCATATTATTGGCTAAAATCTGCGTGGAGAGACTGGCACCTTTGGTACCTTCCTGTTACATGCAGATCAAAACCGTTTTGTCACAGGCCTCACCACATTTGTCAACCTGCAATGTTTCTTTCATCTCCTACACTATGCCCACATACCTAGTCACATGCACATGGTTGCAAGGAACCTACCTTAGAAAAACCTGTAGGTAAAGTTAGGAGCCAATGAATACAATTAAACCTAAATCTAGATAAAATAAAACGATGATGCAGATTATTGACAAAAGACCAGAACCGTTGAGATAAAATATCAGGACTTAAAATCATAAAATGTCTACAGGTAGGTTTCATAAGTTCATACCTAGTCACATTCGGGATGTCAGTACTTGATCTTGAAAAGGCATTTCTCACCCTCAAATGAACCATCTTATTTGAAGCCCTTCCAAGCTAAGGTATGAGACCTAGACTCCGATACCTTAATTTAGTACAACTCCTCTACAAGCGGCCAACATCGAGGGTCAAGACAAGGAACCCCGTCTCCGAGCCAGTGCGGATATATAGAGGTACTAGACAAAGCTGTCCTGTTGTGTGGCGTTTAGAGCTCCAAGTGAATTTTCCCGATTCATGCCCTTATATAGGTACAATTCACATTGCCCTTACATAGGCTTAGAAATCAATCCCTTATTTAGGCATAGCCCATGCGACCCAAATACAGGCATGGCTACTTCCACCCGTACCAAACGTCACAACGATTTCTTGGAAAATCGGTTTCAGCAGTTAGGGAACTTCCCCTTGCTTGAATATTGATTTGTTCAAGAACTCATGTACTTTGCAAGGATGTACCATGTTACAACGCATACTATTACAACTACCTACCGTTACAACGCGACCATTACAACGCATACCATTACAACGCATAGCGCTTTGAGGTGCTGGATAGTGGTAAGTATAATTTAGTATTCTAACTCCAGTCCCCGTGGACCCTAGGGAAGGTGTTGGATAGTAAATTATACTTATTCCCTATCCTAGAGCGCCCCCCAGCGCAATGCGTTGTAATGGTATGCGTTGTAAAAGTTGCGTTGTAATGGTAGTGCGGAGTAAAAGATGCGTTGTAACGGGTGTATACCACTTTGCAAACAACAACTATTCCCCTGGGGGTTCTTTCCTGACGTTCATATGCCCGACCTTACCTCAATCTATGGCACCTTCAAGGTATAAATATACCTTCACTTGCTTTAGCAAACCACAGTGGTTCGGAGCAATTCGACTATCTACTTGCCCGACGCAGCTCGCTACAGCAAGTGCTGAAGGAAGCTGACCCTCCAGCTGACGCACTGATCAAGAGGCTGCCCTTCTCTCACCGAGAATCCAGCTCCAGTGTTTCCAAGCTCTCCTTGCGGGTTGTACGGAAATCGAGTCCCGAGACTGAGATACCAGACCTCCTTCATTCTAGCTAAGGTATGGAGCTGATTAGAGCTTATAGAAACCTTTGGTAGATTCTTGGCAAAAACAACTAAACCTATGCTACACAATACTTACTTCTTCCAGCGTACTAGACTTAGGTTAGGTACATTGGGGTAGGCGTATTTAGAAGCACCAGTTGAGTATTTTAGCCTGTGTATTTATGCATGTATTTTTACATGGCTTAGAAACCATACAATGCTTTTACAGTATTATTTTATAATACTATTCTCGCTGTACTCATTATACTTTGCAGTCTGTATAATGATTGTAGCTGTTCACTTCTCTTGTATGAGAAAGAAGACTGTTCAATAAACCTTTTTATTGAAAACGCCCGTCTCTCTATTTCTCTACAAATTATGTTGAAACGAAGCATGCACGTTTGACCGGGGTGAAATACTTATCTATTGTTTCCGCGACTCTAGAGATATAGGGCTAGATGTAGGTAATCACAAATTACCGATTCTTAAATACCGAATTTTACCGATTCGGTATTTAAGAATCGGTAATTGTGATGTAAGAAATAATTTGGTAAATGTTACTGATTCTGTAGGATTCCTTATTACCGAATCGGTAGTACCGATTCGTTAATAAGGAATCACCTTCCCATTCATTGCTATGGGCCTGGAGGCCCATAAGAATGTATGGGAAGCCATTCACTATTACCGATTTGGTAAATACCGAATCGGTAATAGGGGAAGCATATTTAAGCGTGGCAGGGTGTCACATTGACACCCTGTTGCACCCCTGAATGGTGCATGTGTGCACATGTGGCGCATGTATGTCTGCCACACGGCACTTTCAAAAAAGCACAAAATTGCTTTTTAAAAGGTATTCAGTATTTACCACCAACTTGTAGTTGGTGGTAAATAACGACGAATCCTTAAACCAAAAATGCACTCACTTGAGTGCTCCCTACATAGGATTTAAGGATTCGGTAATTTACTGATTCCTTAAATTAAGGAATCAATATTTTACCGATTCCTTAATTTAAGAAATCGGTACATTACCGAATCCTTAAATCCAGCCTCCTTGCTTTAGAAACAAAGTTGTCATTTTATGCGGTTGTCAGAAACTAATCCCTTCTTGTGAATTCAAGAAAATTTCTAGTGACCTCTGAGCTAGCTGGAACTCACTATTAAGTTTAATATATTCGATAGTCGACCGCAGTCCTATGTCTAATCTATAGGATATATTATTCCAATGCGCAGAGCCTATTGGGAATATAAGAACTACACTGCAGTTCCCTCTCCCCCCAACCTTTCTCCCTTTCCATAGAGCCACTGGCCCATGCTGTATGAGCACAAGCAGAGACCTGGGTAATACCTATGAGTGTTGGGACACATGCAATTTCACTGGATGCAGACTATTTGCTGATATATATTGGGAGTATCCACTCTGTTCCTAACGAGATACCTCACATCCTTGACAAGTTTGCATACCTGGACTGTGCATGAGTTGGGTGAAATCCTGCATATTACCATTCGTTTCTACCCTATCAGACCTAGCTCTCAATATTAATGAGGCCACTGTGGCTTGGCAACCAACTGTGTTCCGCTATTTAGGAATTATAGTTTATCATGCAGATCAAGGTCTACTTGATGGAATCCTTACGCTGGCAGTCACTTCCCTGAAATCCCAAAACATCCATCTGGAAGATGCTCTCACTGTTGGTGGCTAGACACATTGCCCTCTCAAAAATGGTAGTGCCTCCTTCCTTTTTGGACCTCTTGAAAGACTAATGTGTGATCTGTGTAGGGTGGCCCTTATACCTGACTACTGAACAGAGAGGATAGCAGTGCCTAACTATGAACACTACTACCTAGAATCCCAGCTTTAATGGGTGGTCCTCTGGATGGTGGGATTGAACCTTGCAGACACTACGATGGATGCCCCAGTCTGGAGCCTTGGATCCCTCCTCCACATGTTTCATCCATGCACCAAAGCGCCCCTGCCTCACCCCATATTATTGCGAGTGGAATACTGTTGTTTTCGCTGTAGCTTACATCTCACCAAACACATTACACCCTGTGCTCCTTCAGTCCCATTGTTTGGCATACCCAGAGGCCTTGCGGTCACTTCAAAGGCGGAACTGACGTCCTGGCATGTGGTAGGCCTCCACACGCTTGATGATTTATATCAGCATGGTGCAATTCTCTCCTACAAGACGCTGATAATAGAAGAGGGACTGCCCCCGGGAAACTTCCTCAGTTACAATTCCGGGTTGACACATTATGACAAAGATGGTTCTGATATCTCACAAGAGGTCCAGTTACACCTCAAAATTCAATATATTCGTGTTATGGAACTGGGTGACCACCTCACTCGTTGTTTGCAGACTCACTTCACGTACACACAGCTGGACCGCTAACATCTTTGTGTCATCGCTGGGAGACAGATTTAGTCCGACCCTGCACTACCAAAGAATGTAATATGCTTATAGCAGGCCCTGCCAATATCACTTGTAATGCTGGGTTTCAGCTCATACTGTTTTATATCATACACAGGGCATATCTGACACCTGATAAAATCAATTGCAGTTTTCATAGTACCTTCTCCGTATGCTGTGGTCATGCCCTTCACTGCACCATTACTGGCACGATGTGACGCATTACCTATCCACGTGCACTGGGCGACCACTTACACACACCTGTGAGACTTGCCTGGTAAGCCTTTATCCTAGGGATAAGAAACACACGGCGACCAGATGCTTTTTAGACCTAGGATTATTAGTAGCTAAGCGTCTTATTTCCAGGTGGTGGAAGTCCCCGAGTCACTGTCGGTGGAGGCCTGGTCAGGATCCATCATCATTTGGGCTAGGGCAGAAGGAGTATCCCTACTTAGGGAAGACAACTTGGGTCTCCACAAATATCCCATTTCCTCTAACTGGGATGCCATGCTGTTTGACCTCCAAACCTCTCCACAGGACACTGTGGAGAGGCAAGTGGCTACTGACCAATCTCCCACACTTGTGGAGGAACACCTGCACACCACCTGATGTTGAGATTTATGTTCACATACTGTGTACTGTATACTGTGTTGATTGCTGCTTTAACGTGATTTTAGGTTGCTTGATGCGGACTGAAGCTGTTTGTTGTTGCAACACACTTCCCTCCCCTCCCTATGTCCTGTTGTCGCTGGTTGTATAGGTTGATATATCCTAATATAGCACCATGAGACCTTACGGTGAACTGCGCGCTTTATAAGAATGTATGACATTGACATTGACATTGACATATCACATATATCTCGCTCCTTTGTCAGCAGTAAGCCTCTGCACTGACGGTGAGTGCTCGACCACGTGAGGGGGAACTTTTGGAAATTACTCACTGCTTTCACTGCAAAAACAAATGGCTAGCGCTCACGATATAGGGTTTACTTAGATTTAATGAACATGTGTAAAGACAGATGTGTTTCGGCTATCGCCTTCGTCAATAGACATCCCTCCTCTGAGTGCTGAATCTATCTATAAATAAACAGCAAAGAGGGAATCATTAAATTTGAACCACTTTGAGAAAGACGGAAGTCGAATTGCGTCAGTGGCGTTTGATGGATGGTTCCTGAATAAAAGACAAACTTCCAAGTTCCTGGGAGTGCAGTGATAACTGTATGGAAAATATATATGTATATCTTTTTTTTTCTCCATCACTGCCACAAATGCACTTCCACCTTGCCTTACAATGCTGGTTCATGCAACAGCTTGTAGCCCCGGTCCATTATATTTTCAAAAATCCACATCCCACAGTGACTACATGGGAAAAAAGGAACTGGTACACCAAATAAACACACCAGTTTACTGTGCAAGGACAACAGCGATGCTTTTCGGCTTCAAAGAGGTTTTTGTCATGTTACATGAGCAAGTTCTACTTCCCATAAAATAAGCATAGTTTATTGGACACAGAAGACAAACTGAAGGCACCAAATGAATTACATTGAATTAACCTCTTATTCACAATAAATGATCCATTTTTTCATATCCAGGACTCTAAAAAATTGGAAAAGAAAATAAGTTAACTGACATTTTAACACAGGGTTGTATATCCATGATCTCTTAAATATCACATGCAGTTGTCAATCATATTTTTAATAAGTTGGCATGATTTGAATTTGTGTTTGTTACCTCTGTTTCAGTGAAAATTATAAATTATTTCTCACCTGGCTAACAGCATCCAGGAAGGTTCCATTGTTGTATAAAATCAAAATGCATAACAATGTCTGTGTCCATCTGAAAACTTAACATGACAATCTCATTGGGTTCGAGCATAGCTCCATAACAATACATATAAGTGAATTAAAGTTCATGAATCCCCACTAATGAATTATATCACCATGATCAAAATTGGGAAAGTGCCCTGATTCAAAACGATATTCACCCTTTGATATATGTTATATTATGCTGTAGATTTGTATATCATGCTACAGTGGTGCCCTGAAATTATGGAAGTACATACTCAACTTTAGACCTTTGTCCCATGTTCTATATGTTTCTTTATGTATTAGAAACGGACCCCAGGTTTGAAGAAATCAAAATACATAATTTTGGGATTCTGTCCCCAGCCTACAGGAATATATTGTGTTTGGTACCTTTTCCCAATAGAAACTTAGCAACTGAAACACAATAATACAAATTGTTTGCAGCTACTTTGGATAGGCAAGTTTTGAACTGAATTAGAAGAACAATTGCATTGCAGTTTCCTAGCCATCATTGTAAAAAGAGTGTTGGTGGACTTACTGAAGCCAATTTCTTAGCATAAATTCTAATGTATATCTCTCACATACAGCTCAAATGTTCTGATGGATACATCTGCCTGTGGATTCCTCACCTTTTGAATACCCCCTAAGCCAGCATTCAGCAGAAATTCTTTTCCTAGCTGTCCCACGTTGGCGAGGACGTCATAATAGCACGGCTCCGCTCATGACTCCGTATGATATCATCGGGCCATAAAAAGACCTTGTCGGTGTGCTGACGCCAGTTCCCTTTTTTTTTACCCCGTCGACGCGGAACTATTTTTTCTAAGGACTCTCCATTTTCTTGGTGATTACTTTGTTTCTTCAAATTAGTCAGATATGGCTACTTCTAAAAAGTCTGGATACGCCCTGCAGGGAGTGTGGCGGCCACATGTCGATGTCTGATCCCCCCGATGATTGCCTTTGGTGTTTATCTTCCAACCACAACGTCGAAGGGTGCCGATGATGCAGGAAAATGAATCCTAAAGCCTTAAAGGAACGTGAGGCAAAGCTCTTCATGGCTAAAGCAAAGAAGGAGAAGTGGGGTCGAAAACGTTCTAAGTCATCGACTTCGTACACTTCAAAATCAAAAAAGCACAAGAAGTCGAAGAAGAGGCATAGTTCTCTGTGCCGTTCTTCGAAGGAAGGACAAGGCATCACCCTGCCCTGAGTTCTCAAGAAGATCAGGAGCCCAAGTCATTATTTTTGCTCTGAACTAGACACAGAGAGTTTGGTATCCCAAGCTTCTGAAAATTATTGTTGATCCTCCAATCAGGCTGCCCCTTTTGGAGGATCTTCTGTCACATCAGCAGGGGAAGGCCCTCCACCCAAACCTGTAATCTCTCTGCCTCCTTGCGTATAGTTTGAGCTGTGACAGTTGATAGCTTTTTACCTTCCTCCCAAAGTTTGCAAAGTTATCTTGGGGGCCAAGCTTCCTTCCACAAAAGCCGTACATACCTGCTGTCGCAAAAATTGGTAAAATATTGTAAAGAAAAGTCTATTGACCCTCTTTCAACCTCTCTTTCTGATAGTCTTCTCTTCGTTCTTACCCTTGCCCAGCAGTGCTCTGCTCTGGGCACTCTCAAGTGTTCTCTGCCCGCTTTCCTGCAGATGCCTGACCAACACCCTTTATTTAAGTCCCCTATTGTAATTATTTTCCCGAAAGGGTTTGTACATATTATTTCCCCCTTCGCCCTTCATAATGCCTCAGTGGGATCTGAACCTGATTCTCACTTATCTCATGTGTGCCCCCTTTGAGTCGCTTCACAATTGTCCCCTCCGGTAGCAATTACATCTGTCAGGAGGGTAATTGAGCTGCAGACTTTATCATCCAAGCCTCCCTATCATATGGTATTCCTGTATAAGTTGGTGCTTTGCACCTGGGCTTCTTTCATGCCTAAAGTGGTGCCCCATTACTTTTTGGGACAATCTGTTGCCCTGTCCACCTGTTATGCTCCTCCACATCCCTCTAAAGGAGAGAACAACACCACCATCTGGACCTAAAAAGAGCATTGTTGTTCTACCTTGACCACACAAAAGAGTTCCAGGTGGATGGCCAACTTTTTGTGGGTTACGTAGGAACTAAAGGAGGTCGGGCAGTTCAGAAATTAACCATTTTGTGCTGGGTCGTTCTCTGTATCAAGATCTGCTACACCCTGGCTAAAATTAAGCCGCCTGGGGGCTTACAGACCCATTCCACTAGAGGAAAAGCTGCAACCACAGTCCTGGACATCTGCCAGGCAGCAACATGGGTGTCCATGCACACGTTTGCCAAGCACTACTACCTGGACAGTCAGGTCCGTAGAGACAGGCATTTCGCCCCTTTGAGCCTGCAGGACTTCTTAGTTTAATCAATTTTTCCACAGCCCTCGGCCTGGAAGTTACGTCTTGGGAATCTATTCAAAGGTAAGGAATCCTCAGCTAGAAGTCTTTATCAGATGAACAAGTTCTTCGGTAATGCATTATCTGGTAGAGCCAATATCTAGCTGCAGATTCCTTAGAGACCCACCCATGCCTCCCAACTCTCCTGACACATTTATAGGGCTAGGGTTGCTCCCTTTTCAGGTCTTTAGTTTGAACACACACTCGTCAGTTCACTTCATTTCACTGCGCTTCTGCCGATCAAAGTCGTGAAAAGTAACTGATGTCTGTGCTCCAGGGTAGCGCTTATATAAATGACCCCAATGTCACATCTGCCGCTGCACAGAATTGAACGGAGCCACCTGACGGTGCACAGGGGTACTGCTCACGCTAACGTTTCCAAATCCAGTCTGACACCTGGTTAATTTAAAGATGAGGAATCTGCTGCTAGGTATTATCTCTACCAGATAATGCGTTACCAAAGGTAAATAACTTGTTCTTCAGGGACCTTCGTAAATTAGATGCTCTAAATAATGCTTAATTTTCACACATTTCTTTTGTATTTCATTTAACAGGTGTTCTGTAGATTAACTTTTCCGTTTTTATATGAAATCTCTCTATTTTACACAAGTCATTTATCCGTACTGATTTTATTATTGATGGATAGGAATCCCCTTTGATTAGAAACAAATTCCTCATTTGAAATTGCTAAAAAAAAGTATTTAATTGATTGTATGCTTTTTTTCTTCACAGATTTTGATTATTACAACTTTCAGTACATTTCCACGGACACAAACTTTTTCCCACTCCTGGCTCACTTCACTGAGCTGCTTTGTAATTGTAGGATCATTCCACAGTGGATTTAGTTCACAAAATTTTGGGATTCTGAGTTTTTAGCCATAATGTTGAAAATTGTTGGATGTCCGTATTTAAACAGGAACCGTTCCAATTTATATGCATCTAACATTACTAATAATATTACATCGTCCAACCCAGTGGACCATTTGTGTTCATCATTCTGCTGAGGTGTGCCGTGGAAACTGCTGTATATGTCTGTTTGTGACATACAGTCCTCCCCTCATTTATTAGGGACGTACATTACTTTTTTTAGGATCACTTGTTTTTTTTACCCGCCCATATATACCTAGAAATAAGGGAATTTATTTAATGAAAATAAACATTAGCTTCTTTCTAATGGACATGGGATAGTTTGAAACAAGTAAGTAATTAGTTGTTGCTGATTGATAAATATCATCGCAATATACACAACAATGATAAAAAATGTGCATTTAACATAGATATAGTGACAACAATTATTTCATCAGAGAATTTGCAGTGTGAAATTTGCGGTTTGGTTTAAAACCAAATGCTAACATTAGCTCCATTTAGAACATTTATGACGAGGTACTGTCACATGTGTGGCTGTACTCTAACAAACGATCTAGTGAAGAAGTTTCGCTATAAGAGGTTTGTGGTGCTTGTATGGCGACAAGAGCTGCTGCTCAAGCAAAACAATCACAGTCTGTTGAGGAGGCCTTTAGGAGCACCATCACCGCAGGGCGGCAGGCCCTAATCTGAAGGGCCCTCAAGGCTGGACATAACAGTTTCTGCCTGGGATGTAAGATGGCTGGACAGGTGGCCACACAGACAACATTGAAGGTCCGGCAAGGACTGCTTCCATACGGGGACATGATCGTTTGATGAAAAGGTGCCCATATGGAATATCAGAAGTGAATGTTGGGTAGGCACTGCAATATAGGTTATGAGGTAAGGTTGTGGGCTCCAAGAAGTGTAGGAGTGCAGGACTGTCCATACGTGTCTTTTGAGGGCAAGCTCTGCCTTGTCGATGGTCCAAGATTAACGTTTTGCAGGCTTGTTCGTGATCTTTTTAAAGGCGGTGAAACTGAGATTTAATTTCCAGGCGTTGTCCAAATTTAGGTTGCTTAGAGCCTGCTGAAGGACCGTTGCCCAGGAATTTTTGTAGTTGGGCTACCTCCCCATTTCTGACCAGCACAAGGTAGCAAGTGAGGCTAGTGGAGTTGCTCTAAGTTTCCAGCATAGTTTGATGACTGCACCCCTCCTGAGTGGGGCTTGATGGAACAAACCAAACGCCAGTCTCACCTATGGTTGTGTTGGGTAAGCCAAAAAATATGTTTGAATAGGGTCGATTGGAGTTGGTTTATTCAGGGTGCGTCGACCCCTTTAATAGTTCAGAGCCATAGGTAGGTAAGGGGAGAAACATTGCCCCAATAACCTGAAGTAAATAATGCTGTGATGGACTGCCAGTCTTTTTTTACAGCATGTTAAAACCAAACCGTAGTTTATTGGCAAGGGCTCTTCTTTGGTTTAGGTGCTCCTTGAATGATAGTCTGGCGTCTATTACCACTTCCATGTATTTTAATGTTTTGGTCAGATCTAAGTTCTTTCCGGATGCTTTCTACTTGAATGTGGATGGTCACTACTAGGGTTTGCTCGAAAACCTACAGCTTTTGTTTTATTAAGTTCCAGCCCCAACGTTTGGGTGTATTGAACCAGGTGTGTGAATAGGCACTGAAGGCCGATCAAAGAATGATTGAGTAAGTCGATGTCATCAGCGTATTGTAGACATCTGAGTGTTTCATTCGCTAATTTAGGAGGGTTGCCTGCGGCTTCCATTAGTCGGGTATTTAGATCAGCCATGTAGATGTTTAATTAACAGGGCTAGGACATACCCGTACCAGTGGGTGGCAATCTTGTGAGTGGTTCTTTCGCAATTGTTGATTTTAGCTTGTACCCAGGTGTCTGAATACAGATTGATCACAGCCTCCAATTGTTTTAGTGGTACTCCCCAGCTGACCACTTTGGCCCAGAGATGGTCTCTCTGTACCCTGTTGAATGCTGCTTTCAAGTCCACGAAACCAAAGTAGAGTTTCGAGTATTTGATTTTGTTTTTTTTGACAAAGAGGCTGACTGCAAGAATTGAAGTGTTCATGCCAGCTCTAAAACCTGTCTGCGTTTTCTGGATAATGTTTGATGAGGAGACCCAGGCTTCAAGGTCTAATAAAAGATTGGAGGTGAAAGTCTTAGCTTCAACATCGACAAGGGGGATCAGTTCGTAGTTTGATGGGTCAGTCCACAAGCCAAATTTGAAGATAGGATGCAAAATGCTGCCTCGCCAGGATTGTAATTGTATTGTAATTGCATTTATATAGCACTTACTACCCCTGACGAGGCGTCAAAGCGCTTTTTCGGCGAGTAGCACGCTACTCTGGGATCCATAGAGGATTAGTGTTGAATTAGTATAGTGAAACATGCAAGTACATTTTAAGTGGTGGATAGGTTAGTCAGTTATTTGGATTTGGAACGATAGCAGATGGATAGAGGAGGACAAAGGTTTGTATTTATATAGCGCTTGTTGACGCACGCTATTCAGGAAGCCTACAAAGGATTAGTGGTGAATTAATATGGTGAAATATGAAGTAATTTCAGTGGTGGATATTAGTTACTTGGAGTGAGAAGGTGTGAAGTTTGCTGACATGGGGGGGGGCTTTTGGGCTTTAAGAAGCAAGTCTCTACGCAGTGACTTTCTTTAGTTGGAACTTAATTTTATTCACCAGTCCAAAACTTGTTCAATACAGGGTTATCATCACTTTCAACATCCGAAGTTTAGTAAGTCTTTTACACGGATATAGATTTCCTCCTGGCTTCGCGATTCTCTCTTTTGAAGACCTTGACCTCAGATATCCATAGGAGACTCCAGGGGGGGTTGTAAGCAGAAGAAGAAAAAAACCAGAAAATACCCAAGGGTTAATTATTTCACCGACTTCTCTGGGTATGAGGAAGGGGGCGGGGAGTGAGGGGATCACCAGGGACTGTCACCGAGTGGCCGGATATTCGACTGCTAGACTAGTGCTCGTGAGGGGGGGTTTTACGGGTCAAATTATGAGACCAAATGCACACAGACCCCGTCCCGTGACCTCCCTCACCTGCCCCTACCCACTCCCCCCCGGTGCAAATACGAGAAACCCTCAGCCAGTCCCGTACCTTGGTTAGCCACACTTCTCCTGAAGTGTGGCGGGGCAGCTCGTGTTCCCGGTGACCTCCTGGCTTGCTGATGTCTTTAGTGTAGGTGTCCCCTGGCTTCTCACCCTTCCGACTCCTGGGCACCTCGGAACAAACGCTGGTCGACTCCTTCTCCTCATCGTCCGCGGCGTTCAGCTTCGCGCTGTCTGCTTCCTGGTGTGTCGTTATGAACTCCTCCCCTGGGTCTGATTGGTCGAGGCGTGATGACGCTCCGACTGTAGGTCCAGATTCGGGGAAAGCCGATGCCGCGTTCAAGGGGCCGCAGGTCTCCTGTTCATAGGGCTGAAATGGACAGGTATTAAGATCGTCGCCCGGCACGGGGTAGTCAGGAACCCCGTGACACATCCCACCCCATCCCCAATCGGGGGAAAGAGAAAAACGGGACAGAAAATCAGCATTTCCTTGATCCAGGACTTTTCGATGACGGACCTCAATTTGAAAGGGTTGAAGGGCCAGAAACCACCTGAGTATTCGGTCATTATGGCCAAGATTTCGTTGTAGCCAGGTCAGCGGAGCATGGTCCGTATATAAAATGAAGGGTCGTCCTTTGAGATAGTACCCGAGTTTGTCCACCCCCTAGTGAACAGCCAGACATTCCTTCTTAATAGTAGAGTAGGCAATCTCTCGGGGAAACAGTTTTCTGCTAATGTAGAGTATCGGTCTTTCCTGACCCTCTTCGTCCTCTTGGGAAAAAACAGCCCGATCCCTACTCCTGAGGCATCCGTCTGGAGGATGAAGGGTTTTTGGAAATCGGGGGACACCAATACCGTGGCGGTCGTGAGGATGGACTTCAAGGTCTGAAAATCTTTGGTTTCTTTGGGAGTAGGGGCTGGTAACTTGGAGGATGACTGTCTTTTTTAATAGATAAGTGAGTGAACCTGCTATATTGGCGAATTGGGCAATAAACCTTCTGTAGTACCCCACAAGACCCAGAAAAGCTCTTAGATCCCTTTTGGTTTTTGGATAGGGTACACTCAAGATGGCCGTAACTTTTTCTGCTTGAGGTTCTAACATCCCGTTACCTAAAACATACCCCTGGTATTTAACCTTCCTAAAGGCTACTCTGGATTTTTTTGCATTTATGTGGAACCCCGTAGCCCTAAGACTGTTGAGGATATTCTCAAGGTGTTTTATATGGTCTTCCCATGTTTTACTGAAAACGACTATGTCGTCCAAGTAAGCAGAGGAATATTGGTGGTGAGATGCCAAGACAGTATCCATGGCTCGTTGGAAAGTTGCCGGGGCTCCGTGCAACCCGAATGGGAGAACCGTGAAATAGTAATGACCAGAAGGCGTAGAGAAGGCCGTTTTCTCTTGGTCGGCGGGGTTTAGGGGAATCTGCTAGTACCCCTTGGTGAGGTCTATAGTGGTGATATAACGAGCCTCACCAAGGCGCTCTAGCAGTTCATCCACCCTTGGGAGCGGATATGCGTCTTGTTTGGACACCCTATTCACCGCTCTGAAATCGATACAAAACCGGATGCTACCATCCGGTTTTGGGACGAGAACTACTGGGGAGCACCAGTTACTGTGGGATGGTACTATCACACCAGACTGCAACATTTGGTTAATCTCGTCCTGAAAGGCACGGTGTCTTGCTTCTGGGACCCTGTAGGGTTTTTGTTTAACGACTACTCCTGGGGCGGTAGGAATGGAGTGTATGGCTATTTGGGTCCTTCCGGGTTGATCGGAGAAGATATCGGAATAACGGAGAAGAAGGGAGAGGATTTCTTCTCTTTGGGCATCATTCAATTCTGGATTGATGGGAGTATCATGAACTGTATGTGTGGTAGTAGTAAGAGTGTGTACCGATTGGGGAGGCCTCCCTAACCACTTCTTTAACAAGTTTATGTGATACATTTTGGTTTTGGAACCCTTAACTTGTAAGATATAGGTGGTTTTGCCTACCTTCTTAACTATTTTGACTGGGCCTTGCCACTCTTTCTTTAGTTTATGAGTAGATGTAGGTAACAGGACTTAGGCCCAATCACTGACATCAAGTTCCCTCCACTTCTTGCCTTTGTCATGAAATGTTTTCTGTTTAGTTTGGGCAATGGCCAGATGGTCATGGGCCATGGTTCTAAGCTTGTGGAGTCGTGTCTGTAGTTGTCGTGTATAATCAAGTAGAGCTTCAGCTTCTTGGGCTCCCTCTTTTTCCCAGCTGTCCTTAGTTATTTCTAGCAGAGTTCTCAGACTCCGTCCGAACAATAACTCAAAAGGGGAAGTGCCTAAGCTGGACTGTTTTTGGCTGCGAAGAACAAAAAGGGCCAAGGGCAACAACTGATCCCTATTCTTACCATCCCCAGACAGAAGCTTCTTCAGGGTGAGCTTAAGACTCCCATTATAACGTTCGACCAGTCCATCTGTCTGGGGATGGTAAACTGACGTTTTGATATGAGTGATCTGTAGTTGGTTACAGACCTGCCTCATTAACCGAGATACAAAAGGCGTACCCTGGTCGGTAATGACCTCGTGAGGAAAACCCATTCTAGAGAAGACTTCAACGAGTTTTTGGGCAATAGCGGACAAGGTAGCTGCTTTAATAGGAAAAGCCTCCGGGTAGCGAGTGGCATAGTCTACCAGGACTAATGCATATTGGTGCCCCCGAGCCGATCTGGGTGAGGGACCTATGAGGTCCATTCCTATTCTATCGAATGGTTTTCTTATGATAGGAAGGAGGTTTAGGGGCACAGCCGGAGGAACATAGGGATTACGTTGTTGACAAATGTGGCACTCTTGACAATAACGTTGGATTTGGGCATATACCCCAGGCCAAAAGAAGTGTTGTAAAATTGCCTGTCCCGTCTTTTCGGCACCTGCATGTGCAAAAAAACAATATTTGGTCTCTAAAGTCAGTGGGTACCAAGAGTTGTGGGACCTCGTCGGGTTTAGCCAGGCGGTATAGGAGTCCCTTCTTTTCAATAAAAGTAGGGTATGTCTTATTCACCTGGTCCTGGTTTATTCGGGCTGTTTACCAGGCATTGGTGAGATTGGCATCATTTAGTTGGGCGGTTCTAAAATGTGTATCCCGTGCCCATGGTTCTGAGGTAAGAAGGTTGTCCCGGGGTGTACGTTGTATAGCATTGGACATGAGAGTAAGGATCCCGGGATTATCGGTTCCGATAATTACCGGTTCAGGGAGGGAGGCTAAGACCCCAACCACTACTTCCGTTTCGGTCCCTGAAGCACTACGGAGTTTCATTTTTGCTAAGGGATATTCTTTAATGTCCCCATGGACACACCTAATGTGAACAATTTTCCCGGGTAAAATACAAGAGTGGGGGACTAATTATTGCCTTACTACTGAGTGTTTACAACCCGAGTCGAGTAAAGCCCTAACCACCCTCCCATTTATGTCAACACTCACATAAAACACTGGACCCGTTTCCTGAGCGTATAGAAGAGAACGGGGGCGTAGCTCACGTCCATGGGCTCTTCTTCCTTCTCTCTTAATTTTTCGGCAGAACCGAGCTATATGACCCAATTCCCCGCACTCATAACATTGGGGGCCTGGAGTTGGGGGGATATCAGGTCTGGGAGAACGTAGACGTGACATTCTATTAGTGGTTTTATAGTCTTCTTGTCTAGTTTCCCGGGTAAAATTTTGATGCCTTTCTCAGGTTCCTTCACTGGGGGACGCCCCTGTGTACGAGCATATGAAGTGGCCATTTCAATAGCATGTTCGAGGGTCAACCCTGCATGTTGTTTCAACCAAAGTTGAGTCCCGTAAGGGAGTGGTTCAAGGAATTGTTCAAGATATATCTTGTTCATTACTTCATCCATATTCCCTTCTTGAGGTTTAAGCCACAAATCCGCTGCTGCCTTTAGTTTGTAAAAAAGAGTCTTGGGTAAATCTACGGGAGTTCCTCTTTCTTGTCGAAATTTAAGTTGATGCGTTTCTTCATCTACACCCAAACGATCTAGGATGTACTGTTTTACAACAGCATAAGCTGTGGTTCCGTCTTTGTTGACCATTTGGTAAGCGGCTTGAGCCTCGCCCGTTAAAAGAGGGGCGAGGTAGAAAGGCCACCTATCTCCGGGCCACGCACTGGCTCTAGCGGCTCTTTCAAAATTAAAACAAAAAAATGCCAAAGGGTTGTCCCCGGGTGAAGGGGTACGACCGTTCCGGGCGGGGGGGGGCATTGGTCCTCCCCTGTCCTATGACGGTCATAAGTTGAGTTTGGCCCTCAGCTAATTTCAGTAGGTTGTCAGATTGATTCTGAATAGCAGCTGTGAAGGCTGAGCAGTCTGCCTCGGCCTGGCTGGTTGTCTGTCCTATGGCCCACTCGAGTTTCTCCTGTCCTTCTTTCATTTGTTGAATGAGGGCTTCCATCTTTTATCAGATGATGGTTCGTCCCACAGTTATGACTCCTATCTGGCTCGCCACTGCTGACAGGGGGGGGGGCTTTTGGGCTTTAAGAAGCAAGTCTCTACGCAGTGACTTTCTTTAGGTGGAACTTAATTTTATTCACCAGTCCAAAACTTGTTCAATACAGGGTTATCATCACTTTTCAACATCCGAAGTTTAGTAAGACTTTTACACGGATATAGATTTCCTCCTGGCTTCGCGATTGTCTCTTTTGAAGACCTTGACCTCAGGTATCCATAGGAGACTCCAGGGGGGGGTTGTAAGCAGAAGAAAAAAAAAAGACCCAAGGGTTAATTATTTCACCGACTTCTCTGGGTATGAGGGAGGGGGCGGGGAGTGAGGGGATCACCAGGGACTGTCACCGAGTGGTCAGATATTCGACGACTAGACTAGTGCTCGTAAGGGGGGGTTTTACGGGTCAAATTATGAGACCACACGCACACAGACCCCGTCCCGTGACCTCCCTCACCTGCCCCTACCCGCTCCCTCCCCGTGCAAATACGAGACCCCCTCAGCCGGTCCCGTACCTTGGTTAGCCACACTTCTCCTGAAGTGCGGCGGGCGGCTCGTGTTCCCGTGGCCTCCTGGTTCGCTGATGTCTTTAGTGTAGAAGTCCTCCGGCTTCTCACCCTCCCGACTCCTGGGTACCTCGGAACAAACGCTGGTCGACTCCTTCTCCTCACTGTCCACGGCGTTCAGCTTCGCGCCGTCTGCTTCCTGGTGTGTCGTTATGAACTCCTCCCCTGAGTCCGATTGGTCGAGGCGTGATGATGCTCCGACTGTAGGTCCAGATTCGGGGAAAGCCCATGCCGCATTAAAGGGGCCGCAGATCTCCTGTTCGTAGGGCGTAAATCGACAGGTATTAAGATCGTCGCCCGGCAGGGGGTAGTCAGGAACCCCGTGACAGAAGGATAGCAGAGGGATAAAAGGGGAAGAAAGATTTGCATTCATATAGCACTTGTTACCCCTGATGGGTAAAGGATCGCTTTTCTGGCGAGTAGCACGCCACTCCGCAACCCATAAAGGATTACTGTTGATAATTAGTATAGTAAAAAAATATGAAGTAATTTGAGTAGTGGATATGTTATTCAGTTAGATGCTGGTATGGAGTTTGTACAGAAGGCATGGTTCAACAGTGGGGTGAGGTACCTGGCTCAAAATTGTTGGTCATACTTTAACAAGGCATTAGGAAGGCTTTGTGCCCCTCTAATCTCAATCGCTTCAGGGTGAGACAGACTTGCAAGTCGTTTAGCCATGATCCTTCTGATAGTTTTGGTGGCAGTGCTTCTGGGAAGGTGCTTTTTGCATTTTCTGCAGTAATCTGCGCCTGGTGGTCAAGGAGAGCCAAGGAGTATCCAGCTGTTATATGAGTTATCCAATCTGCCTCAGATATGCCAGCATTATGACGGCGAAATCGACCATTTGCGAGTGTGTTAATTTCGACCCAAAATTGTTTGCTGTTTTTCAGTCTGCCTGTATAAAGGAGGTTTGACCATACTTTAGTCTGATAAGATGTTTTGCTGTCCAGATAACCTTTCTGCAGGCGAACCTCAGGGTTGCTATTGACTTCTTTGTATCTTGATTTATCTTAGGGTCCAAGTTCCAAAGTCTTTACATTTCCCTATTTAGCTCCCCCATTCTCATTAAGAGCGATGTGGTGAACCAGTCTGCCCACAAGCATTATTAGTTCATGGAGTGGGATTTGATGGAAAGTTGGCAGTGAGCGCAATGGTCAGGGACTCCCAGGCTTGACTCAGCATTGACCGTTGTGTGGAACTTGATTGGGCTGGTGACGTGTTTATGAAGTCCATGATTGTCTCCAACACAGTTCCTTTCCATGTGAGACGTTTTAAGTTGAAGGTGCTTGGTGACATAAGCAGGTCATTTGTGGGAGGAACTCTAGGTGGACATGGCAATAACACCACATGCTGAGGGATAGGGGTGATCATTGAAAACAGCTCTGTGTTTACTATAGTGTAATCCAGAATTAATTTTGTTTTGTGCGATAACATGGTGAAAGCTGACGGTTAATCCTGGGGGATGTAGCCATTAAGTATAAAAAGGCCAATGTTCCCTAAAGTTGTGATGCACGCTTTTCCATATTGATTGGATCTGGTGTGAGTTGAAATTACTGGTGGTAGTATTTGGGTCAAGCTAGTTTTGGAGTGATTGAGAACTGTTTTGCAATGGATGCATGTTAAATGTCCCCTGACAAGACTAGTCAAGATTGGGAAAAAGTGAATTCAAAGGGATTTAAAAAAAATGATTAAAGACTCAGTTTTTCCGGCTTTGCTCTTCTGACTGGGGCGAATGTATAAGCTGCAAATTAAGAGACAGAAGTCATTGTGTGATGTTGAAGAAGCTGAGAGTTTGGAGCTTTGTGCCCAAATTAGACCTAGGTCAATGTATTCTTGAGACCAATGAAGGCAAGTACCAATGTATATCGAAAGACCACCTGCGGCTCTGCCTGCCTTATTTGGTTTCAACACTTCTAGGTGAACTTCTTTAAATCCGGTGAGTGGGATCAGATTTTGCAACCAGGTTTCCTGTAGTAGCAGGATGTCAGAATTTCAGATGTAAGCAGTGACATCTTTCTCACCCACCTTACTACTGAGGCCATTCACCTTCCAGGAACACAATTTTAGAGGATGATACTTGTTGCTGATTTCCCCGTGTTTATAAGTTCAAATCTCCCTCATGGCTCCTGGGAAGGGGCTCTACTGTGGCTGCAGGGATATGAGCGTCTTGTATGTAGGTGCTCCTGGGGTGGTCGTTTTCCAGATGCCTAAATTCTGCAGCGTGTGAATTGATTGATCAATGGGACCTATTGATCCTTTAATACCCCGCTGGCAGGTGCTGCTCTCTTCAGTGATGGTCTTTGAGGGGAAATAAGAGGGCTGGCATAATACTGGATCTGGCCTTCTTATTTCAATGCCCCATTTGGAGAAGCTTTCCTGTTTAACCAAACATCAGTCGCTACTGTTGGGTTGGCCCAGGTGACTAACATTATTTCACTGCCTGGGATGGATGGGTTAGGCTTAAATTCAACTCCTTCTATGTGATTTGTTTGTAGATGTTTGAGATTATCAAGAGTGCTTACCAAATTTAGAATGACGCTTCTGTTTAGTATGTCATGTCGTCCTCTTGTCTTATACTATGGGATCAGTTCAAGCTTTTCGGAGTCCTTGTCAGTGGTATCTTCATGGACTTGTGGAGAAACCCCTCAACCGGCATATGTTGAATGCCATACTGGGAGTTCATGTCTTGGAAAAAACGAGTTTGACACTGCAATGTACCTTGACGATGATGGAGGGTTCGATTAAGCTGGGGCCATGTGGCCATACACACATACTGGGGGTTCTGGTCGTGGAGTAAATGGTTGTATGACATTACAACACATACCAATACAATGCACGTTTTTACAACGTACGCATTACAACGTAAACATCACTACAATGCATGTTTTTACAAAGCATACCACTGCAATGCATTGCTATTGAGCAACATTATAACTACCATTACAACCCATACCATTACAACGCAACTTTAGTAACCATAGAGAAATTGTGTTTTTAAAACCCCCCCCCCCCCAAATAAATAAAAAAATATTGTACACTTCTTTTTGAGCTGGCAGTAGGAATGCTGATTCGAAAAATTAACACTTATCCATGATAAAATAAAATGATCACTTTAACGCTGATAGGAAAAGGAGCAAGAGCAATACAAAGCAACATATCAGGTGTCCATTCTCTATTATTACTATATGTCTCCATTCTGTGACCTACTAAAATGGCTGCCATTCTGAACAGGAAAGAAAAAAATGTATTTCTAAACATTTAGTAATAAATATAGTTTCTGTCACAATTAGAATCACAGTTAAAAATACATTCGAAAACATGTTTTCTTTTAAATTATCATTCACCACACAAAAACGTATAAATAAAGCTATCCACCATTTTGTGCTCAGTGAAGCACTGACTTCCTAGTGTCGACTCGCATCGGAGCAAGGACAAACAGAAAGAGACAGTTTGCGTTTAAACAATGCCACCTACAGATCAAGTAAGTAAAACTGGTACAACAAACACACATACAGGAGATGTATTAAAACCCCAAAACATTTAATATTAATATATTTTTTTTAACTCCACAGAGTTTCAACGGACTATCTACAGTCTTGAAAATAGGAGCATTTACAGAACACTTAGAAAAGTAAGTCTATAGTATAAAAATCGATTGGTACTTTAAATGGATTTTTCAATTACAAAATAAAATCATAAACTAAATTGCTGAGGAACTATTAAATATTACCAATAGGATTGTAGTGGTGGGTAAAAATACTATTCCTAACCCGAAAGGTGATTGCCTCAGGGATGGTGTGGGATTGTGAAAGGGGGCAAAAATACATTGCCTACTCCAACAGGTCTTTGCCTCAGAAAAAGTGCTGAATGGTTGGGGGGGGGGGGCAACATTTCTAATAAAACACCGACAAGTGTTTTCCCCAGGGAGGGCGCTGGAAGACGGTGGGGGCTAAAATAATTTTTCCTACTCCGATAGTGTTTGCCTTAGGTAAGGTGGTGGATGGTGGAGGGGAGGAAAATTATTATTTTAATTCCAGCAGGTGTTTACCTCAGGGAAGGTGCTGGATTGTCGTGGGGGGTGCAACATTACTATTCCTTCACTGACAAGTGTTTGCCTCAGGGAAGGTGTTGGATGGTGGTGGGAGTAGTTTACTATACCAACTTTGATGGGTGTTTGCCTGAGGGAAGTTTCTGCATGGTGGTGGAGGGCAAAATTACTATTCCCACTCCAACAGGGACAGTGGTGGTGGTGGGGTGGGGGGGGTGTAAAATGACTACTCCTACTCCAGCAGGTGTTTGTCCCATTAGGTAAGGTGCTGTATGGTGGTGGGGGGTAAAATTACTATTCCAATACCAACAAGGACGGTGGTGGGGGGGTACATTTATTATTCCTAATCCAACAGGTATTTGCCTCAGGAAACCTGCTGGATGATGGTGGGGGGAAAAATTGCTATTCCTACTCCAACAGATGTTTGCCTCAGGGAAGGTGCTGGATGGTGGCAGGGGACAAAATTACTATTCCTACTCCGACAGGTGTTTGCTTTAGGGAAGGTGCGGGATGGTGGTGGGGGGCGAAATTACGATGCCCACACTGACAATTGTTTAACACAGTAAAGTACAAGTAGTCCTATGGGTGCTGTCCTGAAAGAAAGTGTAGGATTGTACTTAAATATGAAAATAGAAAGCATCAACAGTAAATAATACTCACAATATCCTTTCTTTACCAGAACTGCAAATGTTTACCTTTGAAATGAAAGGTTCCATTACCACAGCACAACAGAAAAGAAAAGATCCAAAGAGTTCACAAATATTGAAAGAGCTCAACGGGTACATTTTTTATACTAAAACTGTTTAATTCCATAAAGTATTCAAATCTACATCAAAATAAGAAGGGAAATGTAAAATCACTCCTAACCAAATCTCACTGAAAAAAATAAATACATATATCTCAATAAATGGCGAATGTAAAAACAAACCACAGAAAATCCATTGTCTTTTTTCCAGGTCTAACACAAAGCATCCATCTGTCATAAAAAAATAAACCAAAATAAATAATATACAGCCATGTCTTCTTTACAGATCAACCCATATCACACCACCTGTCTGGAGGAACTCATCCTCAAAAACACTAAATCATCACTATCAGAAGTTGCTGTTCACAAAATATAACCAAAACACACTTATCACCATTAAAATCTTTCTTTTCGCCGGTTTCAAGATAAAATAAATTTGAATGCAAACATAGTATTGTCTTACAAATATAAACTTTGTAATCAATAAAAAATCTAGAACGTTAAATAAATAAATTCTCAATATTTTCCCTTGCAGTATATTATTAAAATCCCTTTTGTATACCACATCATGAACATTTTTTTTGTCTTTTCCTTACTGTACAGATCAAGCCATAGTACGCTACCTATCTGGAGGAACACATTCTCAAAAAATAAGACAATCCACACCATCACATTCGAAAGTTACTATTCACACAACAGAGAAACCCATTTCAGGGTAACATGCATTAAAAACTCAATTATCACCAAAAAGAACTTTCTTTTCACAGTTGGAAGCTGATATTGGTGCCTCTGTGCCACTAGACTGTAGAGAGGATGAGCTGGTGTTATGCTCCGTTTGTCCCTCTGCGATGAGCTTGCCCTGTGCGCTAATATCAAACAGAATGGTGGGATTACCCTACAGGAGCGTAATGGGGAAGAGCAAAACTTTATAGTCATGTTTGGGTCCAGAATTGAGAGTAATGGTAAGCTAATCGATGGCACTATCGTGGGTCTCAATGAAGGGGCTCAGTATGAGATCTTGCCATGCTACAGAGTTCTCTGGTGATCCTTTGAGTAGGGCGTTATCCAATCTGTGACCACTGGAATGAGGAAGAATCGCCCGGGAGCTTGGCATTTTTCCTCAGGTGCACTGTGCTGATTTAACACTGGTGGGGCGTGTTTGCTGCTCTGATGGTGTTTGCTCTTGTTCTATCGTGTTCACTTGCACTTCAACGAGAAGTAGGTTTAGGTTGTTGGCCACGTATCAATCAAGAGTGACGATGATGTGTGAATCCAGGTAGGGGCATTGCCTTGGACAAATGAGCTTGGATCTGTTGGAGATTTTAGAAAGTCTTTAATTTTTGTTGTCCTATGTCCTTTGTCTTGAAGTGTTGGATAAGGGTGACTGATGTGGCTCACTATTGCAGATTAGTTTTGGTGTGGTTGAATGCGTTGTGGGTTTGCAGTCTGTCTGGTTGGCCCTGTGTTTCTTAGCGTATTTGGCACTGCCCTCAAAGTAGCTCGATTTTGTGTCAGCAATTGATGGGAGGTGGTAGGTATCAATCTCCTATTTGATGTTTGGCAACTCGAACAAGGCCCTCCTTGAACTGATGGTCCCGATGAAGATGACTCCCCTAATCCTGAAGCCACGTTCTGAGGCTGTCACCTCCTGCACCTTTGGGGTCCCACTTTGGGTCCCTCCTGGAGGGGAGTTGAGCTCTGGCAGAAGTGCGTAGGCTCTGTTTAGGAGGATTGAATTGAGCAGGACAGCTGTGTTTTTGAATTGGTGCCTTGCACTACTGTGTGGGGGTCCTGGGTGCAGGGAGTAGAGCAGTGCTGGTATGCGGTCCGCCATCGCAAGGCCTAAGTGCCTGCCAACATCGGGCCACGGCTCTAGAGCCTTACCTGCACTTGCAGCCAGTGTGCCAGATTAGGCTATTTCCCGCACAAATGTGCAATATTTTTCCCATTTGTGCGGGAAAAACCCATACTTGTCTGGTGGCTATTTTTTGGGCTGGTATTTGCCCATTGTGAGGAAATGTAGGGCTGGGACGGCGCTGACGGTCCTCATTCAGTGACACACAGGCAAGGGTCTTCAGGTATTGGCAGGCGTATGCGGTCAAAGCACGCTGTATGGCTTCCTCAGTAAGTTTGCAGGGCCGTCAATCATTGGTAGCGTGAGGGCCCTGCTTCATTCTGCTGGTCCGCCCCAGAGGGACTTCTGGACCAATGTGGTCATGAGGGTCAGACGCATAAGTAGGTTTTTCTTGTTTTGATTGGCCCGGCCGTGGTCTGGGAGGAGCCATAAGGGACTTTCACTTATTGCCGCGCGTGGGATGATGGTGAATTCAACTGTGGAAGACAGAGTAGAAATTAAACAAAAGCAGACCTGGGGGGCCCCTGGAAATGCTGCCGCTTCACAGGTAAGACAGATGAAAACTTGGTAGAGGAGTGTACGGTACACCCTGGCTCCATTTGGCTACAATCTGTGAGCAAGTTTACTACTTTGAATGTACATAAGCCTTATTTAATATAAGTTGTGTACTGAGAATAAATTGTGCGCATTATATCGCAGACATGCTATGCTCAAGCTTAAATTGGAGGCATTGGTAGCACTACAAACCCTGTTGCGTACATGTCTAAGGTAACCCTCCGGTCACTAATCCCAACACAAAAGGGCACTTAATCTCTCATTCTTTTGAACTGAATAATAGCAGTCAGCTTCTCTGCAAAGTTTAGAATATGATACGCTATAAAGTTTTACCTCCGTCACTTCTACTCGTTCCATTCAGTCGACTACAATTCCAGAGGGCAGTGAGCTGCTTAGAACTTTACACAGTGCACCTATGGGGATGGGGATTTAGGTTCTCTTGGCTGTCCTCCCTGACCTCAACATACATGCTGCTGCCCTGTCATGTGTTTGTACGGGGCACGGCAGCGGAGGTTAATTGGTGTCTGGTGATGGTGAGAGCAGAGCTGCTTAACCCCTCCCCTGCTGGTGACAGAAGTGCTCCGTCATCAGCTGTGGTCGCGCCTTGCTGATGACGGACCGGTTCCGTCACGGCCCGCTCGGCACGCCTGCGCGGATTCCGCGCCTGCGCTGAGCGTTCCATTAAGCGGGCCTGGCCGTGACGGAACCGCTCCGTCATGAGCACAGCACAACAGCGGCTGGTGACGGAGCGGTTCCGTCACCAGCATGGGCATGCCGCACGGCCCCCCGCCCCCTTAGCGCTGCGGCGGAATAGCCGCCACAGCGAAGGGGTTAAAAAGGCACATTCACAGCAGATCTCTGCAATTAAGACAGAGGTGCCACCACTCCGAGCATCTCACCGTAGACTTAATCATGATGTCCACAGCAACTGTCTGTAGTCTGTGTGGCTCACGGACACTTAAGGCAGCAAGCTGCAGCAGCACAGAGTTGTAAGATTCTCCAGTATTAGGGGTGTCTTTCATAGATTCACATGCCTGAATCATTCCCCGTCGTCGGAGTGGGAGTCCCACGGTACATAAAAAAGCAATAATATGCCATAAATATGTAGTAAATACCAATAGAAATAAACCAGGAAGTAAAGTAGCCCCTGTTACAGCAGGGAAAAACTTCCACATCTATGACTATCTTAGTCATTTTGTATAGTCCAAACTATAGCCAATCAGGCGCCAGCACCCACCAGAATGTTCTCCCCAGAGGCTCAGGCTCTCAGATTTTCTACCGCACGTCGTGTGTAAGGGAGTCTCCCCGAGCTCTGCTCAGTTTTCTTCACTCTACTTCAATTTTGAACTATTTCCAAGGATGTCTTCAAAGAAGTCTCTTTTCAGAGCCTGTGACTGTTGCGGTAAGCTTCGGCTGTTTGAGAAAGATCCACATAAAAAGTGTATCTATTGCTTATACTCAGATCATCAGGCCTCTGACTGTAAGATCTGCAGGACCATGCCTCAAAAGACTCTCAGGGATAGAGAGGGTCGTTTACTCTTGTGGTTGAAGAGGTTAAAGGATTCCTCTAATCCTGCTTCAGAGGTGGGCAGCATCGCCTCTGGTTCGACTACAGCCTCTAAGAAGAGGCCTGCCCCTGAAGTATTGTCTTCACCTAAAGCAAAGGTGACTAAAAAACAACCACCATCTAAGGGACTGGAAATGCCTTCAACATCCAAGGCTGTCCCCTCAAGCAAGGGCATGGAGAGCGCTTCTGATGTTAAAAAAGGAACCACCATCAAGATTCCTCAATCTTCTGAGAGGAAGTTACCACAGACCTCATCTCCTCTAACGACAATGTCCACTTCTGCCTCCTCGTCGACGAGAACGACGACTACAGTGACATCGACGGTAACTTTTTCCCCTCCTAAACCTCGTATGGTTATGTCAACGTCGACGTCGTCTCCAACCATGGTATTTGTCTCTGTGAGGCCTGTATCGTCGACGCCTCGTCGTCGACTCCTCTGAAGGCTTTACTGCCGACGAAACAGAAATCGTCGACGAGCTCGTCAACGGGCTCCACGCCGTCTACGAAGGTAACACCGTCGGCGAAGAGTAACCCGTCGACGGAGAAAACATTGTCGACGAAGAGTGTCCCGTCGACGAAGGGTGTCCCGTCGACGAAGAGTGTCCCGTCGACGAAGAGTGTCCCGTCGACGAAGAGTGTCCCGTCGACGACGAGTGTCCCGTCGACGAAAAGTGTCCCGTCGACGAAAAGTGTCCCGTCGACGAAAGATGCCTCGTCGAAGACAAAACCAACTGAAGGAATTCCTCCGACGATGCCGCAATTGTCATCATGCACGGCACTACAGGTTTGGTCTCCGTCGACAGTGTTTCTTACACCAAAGCAAGCATCGGGGCAAATGCGTGAAACAGCAATGCAGCTTTCACCCCTTCGTATTTCACCTCAAAAGGTGTCTTCTGAAGTGCCAGACCAGCTGTTGGACACTGAAAGTGAGGATGGGATGGTCCAGAATACATTTGGACAAGCTACTAGCCCGTCGGAGTTGCATATCAAACTTCAAGAGGAAGAATATGATGTTTCCCAATCTCCTGTTCACATATCGTCACCAGTGAATAACCCAGTTGCTCAAGTGCCTATGGCTTTGTTATCCAATTTACAATTTATGCTGGATGATTACTATAGGAGGTTCCCACCATCAGAATCGGCAGGTTCTGGGCCGACAACTCCAACTTCTGAAGCACCTCCACCTGTGCTTCCACCGGTGTGTCCGTCTCCACAATCACAACCTAATCAGGAGGAAGCTCCGCCGTCTTCGGAGGATGAAGACCAAAGGGAAGAAGGAGAAGTTGATGATTTGTCGGAGTGGGATGACTATCAAGTACAATCTCCTTCCACATCTCCTCAGACTACGTCGGCCTCCCCTCCGGTGGATGTCGCAAGTTTTCACTTATTAATGGAACGTGCGACCAAACGTTTCAATATACAGATGGAACAGACGGAACAAGAATGCTTCTTATACGATTTCAAAGATCAGCCCAGACGACAGGTCAAAACTATACCCATCGTAGAATTTATCTGGAAAGAAGGGATTAAGGTAATGTCAACACCGGCCTCCATCCCTCCGGTCTTGCCACGCATAGATAAAAAATATAAAGCTCCTGATAAATCGCCTGCATGTCTGATTGGGCAACCAAAACTTGACTCAGTAATTGTCCAGGCCGCCCAAAAGAGAGCCAGAAACCCATCCTCTGCAGTTACGGCGCCGCCGGACAGGGATGGCAGACGCCTAGACTCAATTGGAAAGCGTGTTTCCACCATGGCTGCAACCACTGTTCGCGCTGCCACCGCACTGGCCATTTTGGGGCGGTACGACCGCCAAATGTGGTCTGACATCGCACCATTTATAGACCTCCTCCCTGAGCAATCCAAGACCGAAGCACTTCAGATTCTTCAAGAAGGCCAAAAAATCTCTGAAGAGATTATCGACTCAGTGGTAGATGTTGCATCTATTGGATTTCGACAGTTAGCAGGAGCTGCTGTCCTACGCAGACAGGGGTGGTTACATTCGACTTCTTTCAGGCAAGAAGTTCAAAACAGAGTTTTAGACATGCCATTCGATGGCGAATATTTATTTGGTCCCAAGGTTGAGGAAGCATTACAAACCATTAAAAAGGATACAGAAACAGCAAGATCCCTGGGCACCCTGCAATTCCGCAAGCCGCCCTTTCGAGGAGCAAGAGGACGTGGAACGTCCTCCAATAGAGGTGGATACCAACCACAATCCACATACAGGCAAGGTAACCAGCGCTATCAGACGCAGCGCTACCAGTCTTATGGACAGAAAAGATCAACCTACACCCAGGGCAGGGGTAAGACAAACTACCGCGGCAAAGACAAACGCCAATGAGACTTTGTACCTGCCACCACAGATTTTCCACCCTCACAAAAAACTTGGCGGAAGAATATCACAATTTTACTCCAACTGGCAGTCCATAACAACAGACAAATGGGTCCTGGATATTGTGGCCAGGGGCCATGCCCTAGAATTCGAAAAATTCCCTCCAAATTTCCCGCCAAAAGGACCGCCTCCAGCTCACCCAAAGGAGCTGTTTACCCAAATCAAAGAAATGATACGAAAAGGAGCGATAGAGAGCGTCCCTCAGAAGATGAGAGGAATGGGGTTTTACTCCAGGTTCTTCCTAATAAGAAAGAAGAACGGGGAATGGCGCCCAATCCTCGATCTTCGCGCTTTGAACAAATATCTAAGGAAGTTAACATTCCGGATGTTGTCGCTTCAGGAAATATTGCATCTTCTAACAGCAGGAGATTGCATGGTCACCTTAGATCTCCAGGATGCATATTTCCACATTCCCATTCTACCTCGCCACAGGAAATTTCTTCGCTTCAGGGTGGCTGGCAGGGACTACCAATTCAAGGTCCTCCCTTTTGGTCTGCGGTCAGCTCCAAGAGTATTTACAAAGGTTTTAGCTCCAGTGGCTGCGCACCTTCGGCTGGAAGGAATACAAATGTTCCCATATCTGGACGACTGCCTTATAAAGGCCAGTTCTCACGAAACCGTTCATCGACACCTTCAGCAATGTCTACGCCTATTTCAGTCTCTAGGCCTGACCATCAACTTTGGCAAATCCCAGATGCAATCATCTCAAAAAAGGGCATTCTTAGGTGCGACTCTAGACACACAAAAACTCAAAGCCTTCATCTCAAAGCAAAGACAAATAAAGATAAGTCGGCTAGCACAAGACCTGATGCAAAGAAAATCAGCTTCAGTCCGACTGTACAAGTCTTTTCTGGGGATGGCATCGGCTTGTATCCCATTACTTCCAAATTGCCGGCTTCGAATGAGGCCACTTCAGGAGGAACTAACTTTACAGTGGCAACAGGTTTCGGGCACTTTCGAGGACCTCATTCACATCACGCCACTCATGAAGAAGTCTCTTCACTGGTGGACACAGAGGAGTCATCTGAGGCAGGGGTGCTCATTCCTTCAAGAAGCACCAAGTCTAACCATCACTACAGATGCATCCCTCGAGGGCTGGGGGGCTCATCTACAAGGCCTCACGATCAGCGGCAAATGGACTGTGCAGCAAAAACGATGGCACATCAACCGTTTAGAACTGAGAGCCATTTTTCTTGCACTCAAGGCGTTTTGTGCTGTTATTCAGGATGCCAATGTGTTGATAAGAACAGACAACACAACAAGCATGCACTACGTCAACAAGCAGGGGGGAACGCGATCTCTTCTCCTGTCTCAAGAGGCGCAAGATGTATGGACATGGGCTCTTCACCACAATGTACATCTACAAGCAGTGCATGTTCCGGGGACAGAAAACGTCCTGGCGGACGCACTCAGCAGAACAACGGTCACCACCCACGAATGGGAGCTTCATCAGGAAACAGTGGAACACATATTTCATCAGTGGGGTTGGCCAGACATAGATCTATTTGCGACGAGGACCAACAGAAAATACCAAAGCTTCGCAAGCTGGCATCCCCACAAGAACTCTCTGGGGAACGTATTCTCCATCAATTGGTCTCTGATGTTTGCGTACGCTTTCCCACCGATTCCACTAGTCCCCAAAGCTCTGCGGAAGATGAAGAAGGAACCTTGCCGACTCATACTGATTGCGCCCAGATGGCCGCGCCAATATTGGTTTACAGAGCTACTCCTACTGTCAGAGTGCAAGCCAATTCAGTTACATCCAATTCCGAACTTACTCAGCATTCAGGAAGGACAAGTTTTCCATCTGGACCCAGCATCTCTGAAATTAGCGGCCTGGCTCCTGAACACCGTGAGTTCGCACACCTAAACATCCCGGAGGACTGTAAAGAGGTGTTGGCCAAGGCTAGAGCGCCGGCTACCATCAAGACATATAGTCTGAAATGGAAGCGTTTCTGCATCTGGTGCCGTTCAGCAGGGGTTCACCCTTTTTCAGCAAAACCTGAGGAAATTCTTCCTTTCTTCCTGCAGTTAGCACGAACGGGTCTGTCTCATGCTACCTTAAAGGTGTTTCTGGCGGCAATATCCAGATATCGTCAGGATGGGACCAATTCTCTGTACTCAGCAAGGATTATCCAACAATTCTTCAGAGGTCTCTTTAGAATGTTCCCTCCTGTACGCCGTCCGCCTCCTTCATGGCATCTAAATGTGGTCCTAGCTCAACTCATGCGTCACCCATTCGAGCCCATCCACAAGGCCGACCTGAAGTACCTTTCGTGGAAAGTATCACTGCTCCTAGCCTTAACATCCTCCAGGAGGGTTAGTGATATCCAAGCTTTCACGGTGCACCATCCTTTCTTGCAATTCACTAGTGACTCTGTGATACTTCGCACAAATCCAAGATACATTCCGAAAGTACCTTCGGATTTCCATCTCAACGAATCTATTGTTCTTAAATCGTTCTTTCCAGACCCACAAACGCCTACGGAAAGAGCGTTACACTCGCTTGACATTAGAAGATGTCTTAAATTCTATCTACAAAGAACATCTACTCTACGCATTTCTGACCAGTTGTTCATTACCTACGGTGCGATTCGTAAGGGGCAGGCAGTTTCAAAACAAACTATTTCAAGATGGATTTCTGCTGCCATCGCCTTTTGCCATGCACAGGCTGGGAGACCTTTACTGTCAGCGCCCAGAGCGCACTCTACAAGAGCGGTCTCTTCATCTACTGCCTTATTTGCTGGAGTCCCTCTTCAGCAGATCTGCAAAGTGGCTACTTAGGCTAGTCGCCATACCTTTACCAGGCATTACTGTCTAGAATCGATCAGCGAGGCTGATACTTCTGTGGGTCGAGCTGTTCTACGGAATCTGTTTCACTAAGGTGAGCCTCTGTTTCCCACCTTCTTGTTTTTTCTGCTGTCAGACGTTTCTTATGTTATGTTCACACACATATTTCCATGATTGCATTATGTTATGCTTATTACGATATGTGTATTTTCACTCTGCATGGTTATATGCGTTACTTGCTAACAAGCTTGGCTTCTTTAGCGTCTGCACAGCAAGGATATATACTGCTAGCTACTCTGATTCAGGCATGTGAATCTATGAAAGACACCCCTAATACTGGAGAAGAACAATAGTTACTTACCTGTAATCTGTGGTTCTCCAGTATTGGTGTCTTTCATAGATTCACATGCAACCCGCCCACCTCCCCTCAGAGGCTTTTAGGCTATAAGGGTTTTTACCTACACTCCTGCGAGAAAATCTGAGAGCCTGAGCCTCTGGGGAGAACATTCTGGTGGGTGCTGGCACCTGATTGGCTATAGTTTGGACTATACAAAATGACTAAGATAGTCATAGATGTGGAAGTTTTCCCTGCTGTAACAGCGGCTACTTTACTTCCTGGTTTATTTCTATTGGTATTTACTACATATTTATGGCATATTATTGCTTTTTTATGTACCGTGGGACTCCCACTCCGACGACGGGGAATGATTCAGGCATGTGAATCTATGAAAGACACTAATACTGGAGAACCACAGATTACAGGTAAGTAACTATTGTTCTTCTGAGGCGCACTCGTAAGCTAAATAAAGTGCTGCTGATAATGTTCCTACTGACAGCGACTAGTTTTCATCTCTATTGGCAGTTTTGAATCACCAGCATGACAAGTAGCGCTGATGTTAGTTTTTCCTGTGTGTCCAGATGTTATCAGGAAACAGTTCAAATGTCCATATAACACATGTAAATAATGTTAATTCTGGAGGGAGATCATTGTTTTGTCTAGTGGCAGGTCTCACTGATCATGAAGTTGTGCAGAGGGTTAATGTGCCTGCTGCAAAGAACATGTACCATGCAGTTCACTAAACCGCATTTTATGAGGCTATCTCAGTGAGTTGCTGCATTTTATCACAGAGCTCCTTTGGTTACTTGCAGTTCGTAATGTATGTATGATGTGAAGTGCTCTGGCACCGTACACTGGTATGAGGAGCTCTAGTAGTAAAAACTTTATTGCTTGATTAAAAAAAAACATTGCAAGTATAAAGATTCAGAAAAATACTTTAAAAAGGGAGTTAATTAAGTCCGATTTGGATACAGATGAAAGATGGAGCTTGCCAAAACGTCATGCCGATGATGGATCACAGACTGTGGGCCCCTCACAGAGTTTTTTTACTGCATGATCCATGTACCTTACCAGGGCGCAGTTTAGTTTGGTGTTCCTGGGGTCAAAGCAGGCCAAAACTGCTGCTCTACACGATCTGATCATGTTAATGTTCCAGAGGTGCTTGAGAAGCAAACATCTTTCAATCAGCTATTTTAGGCAAAGACAGATAATATGTATTATGTCTTCTTTGTGATTCCCACAAAGTCAACATAATTCTCGTCCGTAATACTCCCAGGAGCTCTATAAAAACAAAAGAAACACATGAATGAGAGACGTTAATGCCCTTCTATTTCAGATGCTTTGCAGTAGTTTTAAGACCTTAGTTTCTCGTTGCTCAATTGGGTGTCACTTCTGATATTTATCTTTCTCTGTGGACTTCATTACTTGATTTTACTCGCAAGAAAGTGTCACTCTTAAGTGTCACACATTTGGCCGTTGAATTTTGCTGTTGTCCCATACTGTCATTGTAAAGGAGATCTTTTTGTTGAATATCCTCAGACAAGTACATTGAATGTTAATCCATGCCAAAAAGTTGTGTTGCAATTACATAAATGTGTGGTGTTAATTCTGTATAACCTTTTCAGCATTCTTTTTTGGAGTCACATTGTTGAAATAGCATTGAAATTCCTATTCATAGACATTAAGTGGTTTATAATCTGCTTTTTTTCCCAGGTTTGGTTCTGTGGTGGCAGAACTACAAAATGAAAATTCAATGTGGGGACTTGTCCTAAAAATGAGTAGTTTTTAACACAGGCGCACAATTAACATCCTCCCACTATCTGTATATTGAATAGAATTTAGATTCACCCTTAAAATGTTTTCTGAAGACTACTTCTGCAAAACTTCGACTTTGGGCTGGTTTAAGGGCTGACGTTGGGCTGAATTTGAGCTTATATTTGAGCGCATTTAGGTGTGGGACAGGTCTTATAATCGGGCAACACTGCTTGCAGCTCTTACTCGCTTGGAACCCTTGCGTCGAAGACGTGTAGGGGTCCGCCGTAAAGACGTCCACCAGCCTCTTGTCAGTCGGCGGGCTTGGGGCTGCTTCGGCTGGGACTGAAAAGACAGGTGGTCTGCTGAAGCTGGCAAGCTGGGAGGGAGGTCGTTGAGGCAGGGATGGGCGAGGTCTTGCTCTTTAAACAGCTGCTTTCATCATGGACCTAAAGGAAGCTGAGCGGCTGTTGCAGGTGGCCAAGCAGACTCACTCCTGTGGGCATTGAAGCTCCGAGGCTGATGTTAACATGGCGGGGGCCCACATAGAGGGGACTGCGCCTTCTGCTGACCAGTACATGTCTGGCACAACTCTGGCACATCCACTGACAACTTCCATGGTGGGGCCGTGGCTGCTGCTGGCGGGCCTCAGCACCGCTCATGGAGCCTCCTTCCTGCTGGCTGCCGCAGCTCCTCTCTGCTTCGCTCCTCTACGTGTCTCTCTGCACTCCGCGCCCCTGTATACACCTGGAACTGGAACCTGGAACCAGCTACAGTGCTCAATTATTAGTTTGCAACAAGAAAAGAATTGAAGCAGTAATGTTATTTTAATCAAATTAATTCGTCCAACTAACATGACGAACTGATGATTCCAGGCTTTTAGCTGTATTTTTTATTTGCGCCATTAACAAGGCATAGTTTAGTTCATACAGCTTCTTGATATTTGTGTATACTTATAAATACCTAAATAGTTACACAATTATTTGCGGTCGGTCTACATTTATGGGGTATTTCCTCTAGTTCTACTTTGAAGAGCATTATTTCTGTTTTACTATGATTCATTTACATTTTGATATCAAGGAAATATGTATGTATTATTTTAAGTATTGTATTGTACTGCAGCATTCATATATCAGGTTCTTCCTCTACTTGGAGCACTGTGTAGGAAATTCGGTTGGAAGAGTGTTATTTTTTTTTTTATCTTATGGGTGAAGTGATTCATGTTGTCCATGATGACCACAGAGTTGCAGTTATCGTGCTATGGGATGCATTACTTAGCACAATGTGCTTTTATGATTCTTTTGAATTGAATAAAGTTTTTCAAACAAATGAGCATCACTTAGCAGTGTTGTGGATGAAGAAATGTGAAAGAGAGTCATGCCGTTTACAGTTTTCAGTAAGCTGGCAGCTCTGAGCAACTCTGCTGGTCTCTTTATGGTATTTAATATGTTAGGAGTCTAGTTCACCGGTTGCTGTACTGGGTTCTCCAACCTGATTTTTTGTTTAACATTTTTGCTCCTGAACAGGCATTGTTGTAGAGCTACATGGTGGAGAGATCTGCTGGGGCAGGCTTTGTTACTATATAGCCCATGTCTGAATGTCACCTTGGCATGATGTAAAGAAGCAGTCATTGCTGGGTCAAATGAGTCTAGGTTTTTTTTCGTTTTGAGGTTTTTCTGTTTAAGGTTTCTGAGGTTTGAGGTTTTCAGTGCGGGGTGACTAAATCTTTTCCCAGGGACTTGTTGGCTACTTATCTAGCTTTGTCCCCTGCACAGGTTGTGCGAAGGATATCTTAAAAGATTTTTGGAGGTGTTGTGTCTGAAGTTGGTTCTAATGGTCTACTTGCAATGCTAATGCCCAGGAAATCTTTTTCTGAAAAGGTATTGAAAGTTTTAAGTGGAGGAAGATTGGTTTTGTCTATTTTCATGTTGGTTGGGTCATATTATGGGTTGGTGTTCTCTGTGGTTTCATTAAAGTAATTTTCTTTCTTTCTAATTATTTTGTCACAGAAGTCTTGAAATTGTGGTGTTTTTATGCTTTGCTATTCTGGAATGTGGAATTCTGCTAGGTCTGCTTGAATCATGTGGACTTCCTTAGAAAGACCGTTAGTTTCAGTTATGTGTGTGGAGTAGTGTTGCCTTTTTCTGGTTCTGATAGCGCGTCTGTAGACTTTATTATAGAGACTGTTGGACTTGGCCCTCTTGGCAGGGTCATCCCTGAACTTTTTGCCTTCCTCCAATACTCTCTCTGACCTGTTTTTGTTGGTTTAATGACTCTGGGCACTTTACCACTGCTGACCAGTGCTAAAGTGCATATGCTCTCCCTATATAAAGTGTAACTGTGATTGATACTCCTGATTGGTTCATTGGATTTACTGTCAGTCCCCAGTAAAGTGCACCAGGAGTGCCAGGGCTTGTAAATGCCAATACTGCTAGTGGGCCTGCAGCGCTGGTTGCGCCACCCACAGAAGCAGCCTTTTAAAATGTGTCTAGGGTCTGCCATTGCAGAACCTGCGTGCAGTCTGGTACTGTCATGCTGGCTGGGCAAGTGCACACACTTGCCAGCCTCTAAACCTTCCCTTAACTTCATATTAGTCACCCTTATGGTAGGCCCTAGGGCAGGGTGCATTGTAAGTGTAAGGTAGGACAAGCCCTGATGTGTGTGGCATGCCCTAATAGTGAATTACAGCCAATTTCGTTTTTCACTATTGTAAGGCTACCTGCTCCCTTTAGGCCAGATGAGCTGCTGGAATTATTACACTCTATAATCCCAGCAGGCTCAGGGAACATGGTAGAGAGTCATGTTTAGTATGCCTGAACTCAGAATAATAAAATACATCTTTTAGTAAAGTTTATTTTAATATCCTGTGTTTGCAAATGCTACTTTTAGAAAGTTAGCATTTGCTTGCCTAACCATTTCAGCCCGCCTCTGCTAGGATGTGTATCTGCTGTCTGGGTTGGGTGAGTGACAGGGCTGGGGGATGACAGGTGGTGAATGCAAGGATTACACCTTAGTGGGAGGTAGGAGTGCCCTTGGACTCTTAATCAGGCTGTGCTCTGCCACTACAATGCTGGCTCCACCCCCTGGGGAGCGACTGACGACTCAGCCGGCACCTGGTCCAGGAAGGATGAAGCACTGTCATCAAGGTACTCCTGGCTGCCCCTGTCCACACAATGCTAGCTCCACCTCCTGTGGTGCGTCTGATGTGCCTGCCCCTCACACTGAAAGAAGAAGCCAGAACACACCAACAAAGTACTCAGAGACTGAATGAAGTTATGCAAAGGCCCCCCTGGCCTGTAAGAACAAAAGAAATGCAGTATAAAGGTAGGAGCTCTGCTCCTAAGAAATCAGAATCCTGTTTCCCACAAAGAACCTCTGCCCGACTAGAAGGAGAAGAAGACGCTGGAAGGACTGGCCTGCTGTTTGCCTTGCTGAGAAAGGAGAGGAGAAGACTTTTGAAAAGACTTTGCTGACTTGTGCTAGAAACATTCTCCAAGGGCTTGATTAAGCTTGCCCCCTGAACTGAACCCCAGGAACAGTGGGTTCTCCTGTGCTTTGGCTCGTCCCCTGCCTGAGGCCGAGTATTTCCTCCCGCCGGAGGTGAAGTCTGCCCCCTCTCGCCCCCTCCTAGGGCCGTGGTACCCTGGAGCCAGCCTGCCCTCTTGCCCTTGAGAGCCTCGCTCCGCTCGGAGTCGCTCTCTGCCCCAGGGCTAAGGCCGGCCGCTCCTCTACCCCTGCCTGCTACTGGAGTGCTTGAGTGAGATTTCAGCCCCTCCCGCCGGAATCCCGGGGACACGAGCAGCCTGCAGCCTGGACAGCCGCCCGTGCATGTGATTGTACCTGGCCACCCCGCCTTGCTCTGCCCCCCCAGGAGAGGCCGCGCCGCACTGTGAAGGGAGCACCCTTCTGTACCATCGGTACTGAGGGCTCCCGTGCTGTGCCTTGCCTCCCGCAGATCCTCCGCTTTGAGAAGGGACCCCTCTGCACTGATCATCGGGCTCCGGGCCCGCAACGTTTTATTTCCCCTTCAGCCTTCCCTGTGCCTTGGTCCAAGAGGCTCCTCTCCCTGCTCCTCACTGCTGCCGGGAGCCCCCACCTCTGGAAAAGGCCCCGGGTTCCTCCAGGCTCCTCTCATCGCCTGCTTGCTGCTCCACAGCTCAGCCCCCACCTCCGGAAAAGGCCCAGGGTTTCTCAGGCCCCTCTCTGGTCTACATTCAAAGAGCACCGCGAGATGCGTGAGCATTGGTAGGGCCCGTTCTTTTCTTCTGTGTGGAGCACAGAGGAGCGCTGCGAAGCCCACAGAGGTGCTTGGGAGCGCCATACCTTCCAGGAACAGGGCAAGAGGCCCCATTATTGCATAACTGGAACTGAGAGAACTGTGTTAGAAGTGAGTTTACAAGGGAATCCACATTTGAACTTGAAACTAAAGAAAAGCTTGCCTATTTACAATCTGTGGCCTCACCAAAAACGTTATTAGTCTTGTGATAAGTCTGACTGCTCATATATATATATTTTACATAAAGGAACGTATTTTTTTACAATACCTGCCTGGTGTCCATTTGTGGGGGGATTGGCATATGTTACTGTGTGTGTTATTACAAATGCTTAACTAATTACCGCCTGAAGAATAGCCTTGGCTGCTCACGCAACGCACCTAGAGGGTGAGCAAGGGTAATTCTAAGGGGTCATCCTTCGCCCTGACTTAGAGGAGAGGGTACCTGCTTGTCACAAGTGAATACTTGCGCCAACCAGAGACCCCCAATTCTAACATTGGCAGCAGCGAGAGGATTTGCGAATTTGCATTTGTAGTTGACATACAGTGAATTGCTGATCACCACATAGTGAGAGCAGACCTATAACGCAGCCACAGATATCCATTTTGTTTAATTTTGATGGGAGATCTCCATGTGCTTGTGAAACGTCATGCCTGGTTCAGTGAGGATGGAAAAGGCAGCAACCAGATGCCTGTCGCGAGAGGAGTTGGCAGACAGGGCAGCAACCAGGGCACATGAAATGGAGATGGCGAGATTAAAAGAACAATTGGAAATGGAGAAGCAGAAATTGGCAATGGAAGCGCAAAAACGCCAAAGAGCTCACTACTTGAGGATGAGAGAACTTGATTTGGAGCTTGAAGACAGGAGGGCTTCAGCCCAACATCCAGAGATGTGTGTAGCTCACAGATTGAGCTTTGCTGAGTTGGAGGTGGAGTCCAGCTCAGCTGGTGGCAGCAACATTCAGGTATCTAGTGCTGACAGCATAGTGCACGCACCTAGAGATATGGCACCTGACTTGGAGGGGGTTAACTTACACCAGGAGGTTCAAGGGCATGAGGTAGCTCCAGTAGTCTGCAGCGTCCCTGAAGGTAATAGGGTAGCTGGCGTAGGAGTTCATGGTCCTAGTGGTGGGAGGGATTCCCCCATGGTTGAGGTCCTGGTGGGTGAGTGTAAAGACCGCCCAGAAGAGTGTGGGTTGTGTGACAGAGACAATCCGCTACTGTCTGGCCAGTCTCAGAAGAATGGTGTGGAGTATGTGTGTGAGGCACTGGATGGAGAGGTGAAGGATAGTTTGGTTAACCCTGCTAGGGGGCTGTGTAATCCAATTGTGGGAGAGCATACTTTAAGTCCCAGTTTTCCAGAGCTATGGCAACACCTGTTTGAGAGTGAGTTCTCTGACCCCAGGGAGCTCACGTTGGAGGCAGACCTTGTGGTGGATTCCAGAGGGTCTGGAGAGGGATTGGGGTGTGATCCTGTGGGGAGTGGCTCAGGTAACTTCCAGCCCAGAGAGGTGGAAGTGGCGCAGAGTAGCCCAGCTAGGTCCTGTAGTAGTGAGAGGGGTGTAGGGCCTCACGTCCTGTCCTTAAGGGGAAGGAGTGAGAATGGGTTTTGTCCCGGTAGTGCCCAACCTCAGTCTCAGAGCCTGGATGGTTCTTTAAGGGAACATCAGGTGGGGAGCCTAGGCTGTCCGGAGGAGTCACCCTCTGAGGGGGATCCCCCAGAGGCTAGAGAACGTGGAGGCTCTGTAAACAGAGGTCCAGTAGTTCTGGTATCTGGCAGTACCGCTCCAGTTGGGAGGGTGCAGAGGTCCAGATGGAGGGGCGAGAGGGGGAAAGAGTCCCCAGTGGAAGAACCAGTGGGTCAGGGGCCAGCCAGCAGGGCTGCGTCCCCAGTGAATGACCATGGGGACACCACTTCTGTCCTGGGGGATCTTCCCGCACTGTCAGAGGGACAGAGGCTGGGAGATCTGCGCCAGGCAGACTGTCGCACGGCACATGAGCTATGTGCCACCCTCAGGGGAGCATGCGTGCTCCCCGGGAAGTCCTGGTGCGCCAGGCAAGGGTTCAACTGCAGGGTTGGGTCCCTGAGTTGGAGAGCCAGGTTCAGGTGTTGTCTGACCTAGAGGGTGGGACCACTGTAATCAGTGTCCTGACCCATGTCACTTCTAGGGGTACCACTCCAGTGGGGAGTGGGCAGTACTCTGGAAGGGGGTGCAGAGGGAGGGAGTCCTTGCCTCTGACCCCGGTTCAGTTTGAGGGTTTAGACCCTAGGATAGAGGGCCAGGTGCAGGGTGTCCCCCCTGACCTGGTGCCCCAGTTGCAGGATAGCACCCCTGAACTGGTGGGCGAATTGTGCAGGTCACCTGCCACAGGTGCCGTGACAATTCTGGAAGGGGGTACCACTCCAGGTGGGAGAGTACAGAGCCCCAAGGAGGAGGACCGGGTGTAAGAGAGCCCACCCCAATCTTTGGTCCAGTCGCCAGGTACAGGCCTGAGGCTGGTGGGTCAGTGCCAGGGTATCATACCTGGACTGACAGAAGAGAGAATGGACAAAAGGTGCCAAGCACCTGGGGCTACTGCCCCCTGCTCTCTGAGGCCACAGAGGTTTGAGAGCCCTGAGAGGCATGAGGCCTGGGTCTCCACCCTGACTACTGTCAGTGGCCACTGTGAGTTGATGTCTGCCTGTTGGGACACACCTGTAAGCAAGTTAAGGTTAGAGGCTGCACAGGTGGTGTCCACAGAGGAAGAAAAGGGTGCCCCATGGATTAGCTGGGTGGACCCTGAGAGTATGGACAGAGGATTTGAAATAGGTTCAGATTGGCATAGAACTGGAATGTGCCCCTGCTGTTGCGGGCCAGGTCCATGTTCTATCGCCCAAAGCAGGGAAGCCCATCACAGTGGTGATTGGTCTACCCTGCGTTTTGGCTGGAAGAGGGTTGTGTTGGACTTGGCCCTCTTGGCAGGGTCATCCCTGGACTTTTTGCCTTTCTCCAATACTCTCTCTGACCTGTTTTTGTTGGTTTAATGACTCTGGGCACTTTACCACTGCTGACCAGTGCTAAAGTGCATATGCTCTCCCTATATAAAGTGTAACTGTGATTGATACTCCTGATTGGTTCATTGGATTTACTGTCAGTCCCCAGTAAAGTGCACCAGGAATGCCAGAGCTTGTAAATGCCAATACTGCTAGTGGGCCTGCAGCGCTGGTTGCGCCACCCACAGAAGCATCCTTTTAAAATGTGTCTAGGGTCTGCCATTGCTGAACCTGCATGCAGTCTGGTACTGTCATGCTGGCTGGGCAAGTGCACACACTTGCCAGCCTCTAAACCTTCCCTTAACTTCATATTAGTCACCCATATGGTAGGCCCTAGGGCAGGGTGCATTGTAAGTGTAAGGTAGGACAAGCCCTGATGTGTGTGGCATGCCCTAATAGTGAATTACAGCCAATTTCGTTTTTCACTATTGTAAGGCTACCTGCTCCCTTTAGGCCAGATGAGCTGCTGGAATTATTACACTCTATAATCCCAGCAGGCTCAGGGAACATGGTAGAGAGTCATGTTTAGTATGCCTGAACTCAGAATAATAAAATACATCTTTTAGTAAAGTTTATTTTAATATCCTGTGTTTGCAAATGCTACTTTTAGAAAGTTAGCATTTGCTTGCCTAACCATTTCAGCCCGCCTCTGCTAGGATGTGTATCTGCTGTCTGGGTTAGGTGAGTGACAGGGCTGGGGGATGACAGGTGGTGAATGCAAGGATTACACCTTAGTGGGAGGTAGGAGTGCCCTTGGACTCTTAATCAGGCTGTGCTCTGCCACCACAATGCTGGCTCCACCCCCTAGGGAGCGACTGACGACTCAGCCGGCACCTGGCCCAGGAAGGATGAAGCACTGTCATCAAGGTACTCCTGACTGCCCCTGTCCACACAATGCTGGCTCCACCTCCTGTGGTGCGTCTGATGTGCCTGCCCCTCACACTGAAAGAAGAAGCCAGAACACACCAACAAAGTACTCAGAGACTGAATGAAGTTATGCAAAGGCCCCCCTGGCCTGTAAGAACAAAAGAAATGCAGTATAAAGGTAGGAGCTCTGCTCCTAAGAAATCAGAATCCTGTTTCCCACAAAGAACCTCTGCCCGACTAGAAGGAGAAGAAGACGCTGGAAGGACTGGCCTGCTGCTTGCCTTGCTGAGAAAGGAGAGGAGAAGACTTTTGAAAAGACTTTGCTGACTTGTGCTAGAAACATTCTCCAAGGGCTTGATTGAGCTTGCCCCTGAACTGAACCCCAGGAACAGTGGGTTCTCCTGTGCTTTGGCTTGTCCCCTGCCTGAGGCCGAGTATTTCCTCCCGCCGGAGGTGAAGTCTGCCCCCTCTCGCCCCCTCCTAGGGCCGTGGTACCCGGGAGCCAGCCTGCCCTCTTGCCCTTGAGAGCCTCGCTCCGCTCGGAGTCGCTCTCTGCCCCAGGGCTAAGGCCGGCCGCTCCTCTACCCCTGCCTGCTACTGGAGTGCTTGAGTGAGATTTCAGCCCCTCCCGCCGGAATCCCGGGGACACGAGCAGCCTGCAGCCTGGACAGCCGCCCGTGCATGTGATTGTACCTGGCCACCCCGCCTTGCTCTGCCCCCCCAGGAGAGGCCGCGCCGCACTGTGAAGGGAGCCCCCTTCTGTACCATCGGTACTGAGGGCTCCCGTGCTGTGCCTTGCCTCCCGGAGATCCTCCGCTTTGAGAAGGGACCCCTCTGCACTGATCATCGGGCTAGGGGCTGCAATGTTTTATTTCCCCTTCAGCCTTCCCTGTGCCTTGGTCCAAGAGGCTCCTCTCCCTGCTCCTCACTGCAGCCAGGAGCCCCCACCTCTGGAAAAGGCCCAGGGTTCCTCCAGGCTCCTCTCATCGCCTGCTTGCTGCTCCACAGCTCAGCCCCCACCTCCGGAAAAGGCCCAGGGTTTGTCAGGCCCCTCTCTGGTCTACATTCAAAGAGCACCGCGAGATGCGTGAGCATTGGTAGGGCCCAGGCTTTTCTTCTGTGTGGAGCACAGAGGAGCGCTGCAAAGCCCACAGAGGTGCTTGGGAGCGCCATACCTTCCAGGAACAGGGCAAGAGGCCCCATTATTGCATAATTGGAACTGAGAGAACTGTGTTAGAAGTGATTTTACAAGGAAATCCACATTTGAACTTGAAACTAAAGAAAAGCTTGCCTATTTACAATCTGTGGCCTCACCAAAAACGTTATTAGTCTTATGATAAGTCTGACTGCTCATATATATATTTTACATAAAGGAACGTATTTTTTTACAATACCTGCCTGGTGTCCATTTGTGGGGGGATTGGCATATGTTACTGTGTGTGTTATTACAAATGCTTAACTAATTAACGCCTGAAGAATAGCCTTGGCTGCTCACGCCACGCACCTAGAGGGTGAGCAAGGGTAATTCTAAGGGGTCATCCTTCGCCCTGACTTAGAGGAGAGGGTACCTGCTTGTCACAAGTGAATACTTGCGCCAACCAGAGACCCCCAATTCTAACAGAGACATAGCGTGGTTTTGTCTTTTTCAATTCTTGATTTTCTCCACTTGTGTTGTAGTATGTTGAGTTGTTTTTTTTCATTCTTTTGATGTTGTCATTATTCTATGTGTAGTTCTCTTTGTGGTAACCCTGGATATGGTCTTTTTCGGTATCTGTATGTCCAGTGCAGTGGGGATCCAGTTCTAGAAGGTGTGTATGTCATGAGGTCAAATGTTTATGCTGGTTCTTTGAAGATGGGAGTTGAATTTGCTGAGATCTAGTTTCTTCCATTATCTATATGAGCGTTTGTTGTTGTTGGCTTTTGGTGTCTTTGAAGTGTTGTCATTGACGGATCTGTTTATCTTGAAGGTGGTGATGTTGAGGTTGATACAGATTACGGTGGAGTTGTTTGTTACTGTGATCTATCCAGAGGGGAGAATAGGATATCTAGAGTGTTTCCATACGAGTAAGTTGGACCAGCAACAATTTATTGTAGGTTGAAAGCCTCAATTATGGCAGTGATAGCTTTTGGTGTGGTTAGACTCTTATTGCCAACCCATATGTTAAGGTCTCCTAGAATGTATAGGCTTGGTGGTTCAGATGGGTTTTCATCACTGTATCTCATAAGACATCTTTAAAGTTTGCATTGCTGGTGGTGGTCTATAGATTAAGAGAAAGAAATATGTGATAGGTAGATTGGGGTGATGTTTTAACATCAAAGATTCACAGCAGTCCTTGGTGTGGTTTTTGATGTGTATTATTGTTAGTGCTTTTTTATGGATGACAGCCAGGATTCTTCCAAATTTTTTTTTTCAGAACTAAATTTTATTAGATTTTGGCAGTTGACAGAATACAAGAAATAAAACACCGCTCCCTAAGAATCAGAGAGGCAGTGTGCCTATAAAAGTATAATTTCCAAATCCATTCAGTCAACATTCCCCCAGTATCCCACCCTCCACTATCCCACCCGGTGCCCTCCCTCCACCCCGCACGGTGTCTACAGGGTCCATCAAAAGGAGCCTAGCAATCTCAGTAGCTGCATGTGTACCAATTCACCCATGGTCGGTAAGGGATTCTTCCAAATTTGCCAGTATGATTTTTGTTGATGATGCAATAGTGTGGTGGGATTATTTTGTTCAAAGTATTTGCAAAGTCATGTTTCTGCAATGAGAGTGAGGTCCGGTGAGTTGTCTGAGAGTACATAAAAAATGTCAAAGCTATTTTTGTTCTTGGAACTTGTGTTGAAGAGTAAGCATTGTAGTTGCATTTCTTTCCTCTTTATGTCATGGTACTTTGAGGGGGATGTGTTGTATGGGAGGAGGAACAGGAGCATAGGGGATTTTGGTGTGAGTGGGCTGGGGTTAGTTTGGATGCAGCATGGGGTGAAGATGGAGAAAAAGTTGTTGGGTTAGAAGAATTTGAAGTTTGAAGAGTGTGGGCACGTGTGTTGGTTTTTGTGGGAGGTAGTGGTGATGTCTGGTGCTTTGCATGGGGTATGAAGGCTCATGAAAAAAATATTTATCAGGGAGCCTAGTAACCATACATAAGCACCTTCCCTTAAATTTGTGTTTATTCCGAGCAAGTTAAATTGCTACTTGTTTTGGTTGTGCTTTTACAGTTAGTGTGTTTTGATGTGTGTTGTATGGTGTGGGTGTGGTGGTTCTAGTAAGGCAGGGCTCATGTCACGGAAAAGAGGCAGAGTCAAGGGGCTTTGAAAGAGGAACGAGGAGGATCAATGTAAAAAATAAAAACTTACCTGCAGCCCTCCTTCGCGCCATGCTTGACTTCTGCCACAGGTCACCTGTACTGCCACAATCCTGGTACAAGCAGACACCATGGAACCTACAACCCCTGCCTTCCAACTCTGCTCATGTAATACGCATGGCCTAGAAAGCAAGCTTGCAGACTAGGACCTCCTCACCTTCCTCCAAACCTTCTTGTTGGTCGCCCTCCAGGAGACTTGGGCCCAAGAACCAATCACCATGTCACCCAACGTGATCCTGGTGTCTACAAAGGCTACATTCGGATGCAGCACAGGAGGCCTTGCAATCTACTTGTCTGTAGCAATAAAAGCCAGCAGCAAGGAGCAAAAAACATATTCAGGCTGTGGCTTGTTTAATGACCTTGCAATCCATCCCTATTAGTTTGTCACAAACCCTCTCCTGTACTGAATCTTGGAGTGTGAAATAGGGTCTAATTCAGCCACTTTTTCCTTGTTTGGCGGGTTTACACCTAGTGCGTTTTTTAGCACTGAGGAGGGTTTTGGTGGTGAGGCGGTAGTTTTCCCTGATTCAGTGCCTTTGGTCCTCCTTAGCGGGTGTAGGCACCCTAGTTCTAGGTATCTTTCCACAGTGATGCCCCATGTTCGAAAGCATTTGCTTTCGCACAGTACCTTATCAGCCATGTCTAGTGAGCCCCAGGTGACCTTTGTTGAGTCTTTCTGATGCCCTTGATGTGTACTTACAAATTGGATATATTCAATATCGGTAGAGATTACCCTGGCAAGTTCTGGAATCAGATTCAGCAGTGCTATAATGTTGCATCGGTTAAGGATGTCATCATTTCCTGTTGAGTGGTAAAGCGGATGGAAAAGGGTTGCTCTGTGTCCCCTTGCTTGAGAGCTCTCACATGGTGCCAGTATACTCTTGTCCAACATCTAAGGGTTGGTTGGAGCTGTTTTCATTAGGTCCCTGTGAGGTGCCAGGGCCCCATTGGTTTGTTTTGGATGATTCTTTTCAAGACCGAATGATTGTTCTAAGATGTGTTACTGGAACTGGTGAGCCACAGGCCATCCCATCCACATTTACTTCGACTGTGTTAACTGACATGGGGTTGTGAGTAGGAGGTGGCCCTTTCATTAAATTCTGAGCCGCTGGAACGGGGGACGGGCTGATCTCAGGGTTCAAGGTCTTGGGCTGTTCTAGGTCCTGCTGCTTGCCATCTTGGCCCTTTGCAGCTGGTACTGTTGTGTTGGAACTTGGTTTTTACTCAATTGTGCGGTCCATTTTTGCCTATTCTCTTCGGGGCTATCTACCACTTGCCTTTCTGGCATTGAAGTTTTATTTCCAAAGATAGCATAGCTCCTCAGTCAGTTTGTCTTGGGGAAGTTTTTATTCCTTGATTTCCATTTCTGGCATCTTTTAGGCCTTACTCCTGCTCCAACTGTGGTTGTGGGTGCAGTTGGGTGTTTTAGGGCAGACCATTGAGGTCGTGCTGGCTGGACCCCATTCCACTGCAGTGTCTGTGTTAGTATTGTCTCTTTCTGTTTCGGTTTTATGCTGTACATGGCCATATTGCCATGGTCTCATAGGGGGAGGTGAGAGATGGTTGTGGGCATGAGAGAGGGGGAACATCTGAACATCTTGAGAAGATTTTGCCCTTATGAATTGAATCATCAATAAAATAACCTTATGTTATCTTGTCTGTGATATTCTTATGCTTCCCATGGTACACATATTATCAATGAAAACGATTAAAAAAAATTGGTACTGCTCTACTGATGTAATTAGCGCCGACATTTGTCTCTACATTACGTAGGAAATGTTCTTTGGTTCTAGGAGTTGGCCTTTCATCTCCACTTAGGCCTTGGTTTCCTTACTGCTTGCCTTTTAACTTCCACTGTCAGCTAAATTTGGCAAGAATTGGAAAACATAGCTGCATTTATTTCTGTTGACTCTAACACCCTCTGTAACCTGAAAAAATTGATTCTAGCCTTTGTTGTGTGTCTGGCACTCTTAATAGTATATTGACGCTGCAAAGATAGTTTTTCTCTTCAGGCATCAACTAACTGATATCCTTTAATCAGTTGCTGTAAATGGGTTTTGAATGCTTATCTAGAATTCTTAGCCCATTCATAATACCCAGAAGCACCTAAGTATGCCAAGGTTCTATTGGACCCTTCTCATGTAGTAATACAGGGATGATACCTCACTAGCACCTGCTGAAGCTGGTTTATCCTCTTCGTCTTTCATACGCCTATAATACGTAGCGAGTGTCATTTGTTCCTCACATCTTTCTCAAGGTTTCAGAAGTGACCCTCTTGTCGAGTATTTTTGGATATCATATCACCAGCTTTGCAATTCATTCTTCTGCAACAGCAGAGACCTCGACACCACTCCTGACATGTCAAGACCCTTCTGAGGTGAACTGAACTTTCTCTCTATTTGTCCTCTGTCTACCCTATTTCTTTATACGGAACTCCGTTCTTCTCTGCCTACAATTACCGCTAACTTTTCCTCTACACCTGTGTCATCCTAAGGATTTTTGGCATACAGGCAACACTTATTTAAACTGTTTTAAAATGGAACATATCATTCTGATAGATACATCTGCCAGTGGATTCCTCACCTTGTGAATATTCCCCTGCGTCAGCAGCATTCTTTTTGTAGCTTCGCGCCTACTTGGACCGACGTTACAGAGGCACGGCATCGCACACGACTCCGCTGACGTCACCGACACCATATTAGGCCCACGCCGGCGTGGTGACATCAGTTCCCTTTTTTCCACGTCGTCGACACTAATGGTTTTCTAATATCGTACAGTAGCTTTGTAGTAACTTTGTTACTTTGTGATTATTTTCACTGTATCTTCGTCTTCTGTCGAGATGTCTTCGAAGAAGACTGGTTTTAAGGCTTGCGGGGAATGTGGCAAGACTATGTCAATAACTGACCCGCATGAGTGCTGCGTCTGGTGTCTAAGCTCCGACCATGACGTAGAGGATTTCCCATCGTGCAAGAAAATGACTCCGAAGGCCCTTCGGGAGAGGGAGACAAAGCTCCTCGTTGCGAAGCTTAAAAATAAGAAAGAAAAGAAGACTTCGAAGTCTTGGTCTCGACGTTCGAGGTCGAGGTCTCGATTGAGGTCGCGATCGGAGTCGTCATCTGCACATGCTTCAAAGTCTTCTAGGAAGAAGCATAAGAAGAGGGGTCATGAGTCACGTCATCACTCAGGAAAGGACTCCAGTTCGCGACCGAAGTCGCAAGTGAGGCTTCTTCGTAAAGAAGTGGAGGCTTCGGCGTCGGAAGCTCAGGACACTGATGGTGAGGCTTCGCGTCCGAATTCGCCTGGGTCACCAAAGCAGCAAGCGATCCCTTCTCCGGATCAGTCTAATCCTTCTGGTCGGGTGGATGAAGGTGAGGTGGAGGAGGTTGGTGATGATGAGGTTCAAGTGCCTGCGGGTTCGTCGACCCCGGTGCCGCAGGTCGAGGAGGAGGTCGACGTCGTGACGACTCCGCCTCCTTGAGGGCAACCAGGCGGACCTTATCCAGCCTTTCCGGCTCCTGGTCAGGATCCATCTCAGTTCCTGAATGCAATGTTCGGAGTTTACTCCAGGGCGATGTACCCCTCTGGTGCACCTGTTGGTCCCACGGGTCCTATGGCATTTAACTTGGACGTTCCCCAGGCTTATGCTCCTGCGCCCTTCATGCCTTTCATGCCGGCTCTTACACCGCAATGGCATTTTCCGATGCCGGCGAAGCCTTCGACTCCGAAGCCGTAGACGCCGCGCCAATCGACGCCGATTCCATTGACGCCGGTGCGCACGACTCCGAGGCAGGATTCTGTCTGACCTCGACTTTGCCCGACTTCGAGTTCGACACCGGCTCTGGCCCCGACAGAGTCAGTTCCAGATCCGTCGGCTTCGTTTACTAAGGAAAGGTCAAGGCGTGAAGCCCAGAGACTTCTGGAGGAAGAAAGGTATCCGTTTGCAGATGTTGAAGAAGGGGAGTTACAGGATTCTGATGATCCTTTTGATGACCTGAGAGAGGCCAGTGGGCTTGAACTGTCTCCTGAGTGGGATTTGGCTTCTGTGTCAGATGTGCCTTCCAAAGATGTGATGCCATATCAGGTTGTTATTAAAAAGGCAGCAAGCTTGTTGCATATCACTCTGCGCACTGCTGAGTATAAGTCTAATCTTCTAAAAGAGGTCCTTCACTCACCTTCTTCAGTTATTGAGCCAATGCTGCCGTTTAATGATGCTGTGGCTGAACCCATCTATTAAGTCTGGAAGAAGCCTTTGACAGCTCCAGCTGTTTCAAGGTCTGTGGCGAGGAGGTATAGAGTTGCACCTAATGACCCAGACTTTTTATCAACACACCCTCTGCCTGAGAGTCTGGTTGTGCAGGCTGCCTGCTCAAAGAAGTCTGTAGATGCTTTCCGCAGGTTCCTGGGGAAAAGGAATCCAGAAAGCAAGATAAAGCGGCCAAGAAGGTCTTCTCTTCAGCCAGTATGGCGTTAAAATCTACCAACGCAACTTGTCTAATGGGACGGTACATCCATGCTTTGATGGATTCCGTAAAGCAGTTAGTGCCAAAAATTCCTGAGGTTGACAGAAAGGATTTTCAGGAAGTAATTTCGGACACTCAGGCTGCTGCGAGACAAGTGATACAGAGTGGGCTGGACACTGCTGATTCGGTGGCGAGAGTCATGGGCTCTTCGGTGGCCGCTAGAAGAGCTGCGTGGGTAAAAACATCGGAGTTTCTGCAGATGTTCAGTCTGCTTTTATGGACTTGCCATTTGATGGCTCAGGATTGTTTGGCAAGAAAGCAGATGCTGCCTTGGAACGTTTCAAAGATAGTAGGGCCACAGCAAAATCTTTGGGACTTCAAACCAGGGGCACTACTGGAAGGCGTTTCAGAGGATTTGGCAGATCTTCCTTTCGTTCCTATAAAACATCGCAGCAGCAGCCACAACAACAGCAAAATACGCTGTTTAAGTCCTATAGAGGAAGACAACGAGCTCGTCCTAGAGGTCGTCAAGCCTCCTCCTCCTCCTCCTCCTCTTCCTCTTCCCCTTCCCAACCCCCTGCCACCGCAGCAAAGCAGCCCTAGATCCCCCATTCCGGATCATGTGGGCCCAGTTGGGGCCCGTCTTACCCATTTTCTACGAGATTGGGAATTGATTAAATCAGATCTTTGGGTTCTCAATCTCATGGAGAATGGGTATGCTCTTCCCTTTCAGGAATTTCCCCCAAATTACCCTCTTTGCCAGGGTTATTGTTCGGAGGACCATCTGCTACTCCTGCAGGAAGAAGTCCTGGCTCTGTTCAGAACGGGTGCGATAGAGGTGGTTCCAGAGCAGGAGAGAGGTCAGGGATGCTACTCCCTGTATTTTCTGATCCCCAAGAAAGATGGCAGACTCCGTCCAATCCTGGATCTGAGGATCTTGAACCTTTACCTGAAGCAGGAGAAGTTCAAGATGCTCACCCTAGCATAGGTTCTTCAAGCGCTGCTGGAAGAAGACTGGATGGTGTCGATCGACTTGCAGGATGCTTATTTTCATATCCCAATCCTGAAGTCGCACAGAAAGTATCTCAGTTTCACGGTTGGTTCGCAACACTACCAGTTTGCGGTCCTTCCGTTTGGTCTTACTACTGCGCCTAGAGTCTTCACCAAGGTAATGGCAGTGGTGGCTGCACATCTCAGAAGGTCGGGGATACCTGTATTCCCGTATCTGGGCGATTGGCTGATCAAAGCAGAATCTCCAGAGATAGTGCTGCATCATCTGCAGGAGACAACTCAGTTGTTGCACAGGTTGGGTTTTTTGATAAATTTACCCAAATCTTACCTGGTGACCTCCCAGCGCAACCTGTTCATAGGTGTGGTACTGGACACTACTGTGTGTTGTGCATTCCCTCCTCCTCAAAGGATTCGCGACATACAGGAAATGATTCCTTTATTTTTCAATGGAGCGGTCGTTCCAGTCCTGAAGGTCCTTCGTCTGCTCGGTCTGATGGCTTCTTGCATTCTGTTGGTCAACCATGCACGCTGGCACATGAGGGCACTCCAGTGGTGTCTTCGCAGGCAGTGGTATCAACACAACGGAGATCTCAGGGAGTCAGTTAGGATCTCCAGAGAAACTGCAGTGGATCTGACTTGGTGGAGCGTGGAAGGCAATCTGTCACAAGGAAAGCCTTTTCATCTACGGAACTATAACTACAAGGTTTTTAGTGTCAGTGAGCAACGGGCGCACAGCCAATGATAGAAGCACAGGAGTATAAGTCCTAAGCAGAAAGTGTGTTGGTTGTGCAACTGGGTGGATGGAAAACCTTACTAACCATTCGTAAGTTAAACCAGCAAGCTGGTGAAACTCATACATTCAAGAAAAGAAACACCCTATGCACACACATCTATAATCAGATAGTACGTATATCGTAGGATATGTAATAAGTAACACAAGTAAGGTTGAAGAGAGACGATTATTTCTTGTGTGGACTGAAATCTTCAGTTCTTTAATTTCTCAAATATATAACAGCAGCCAGCCGACACGTGTTTCATCGCTTACGCGAATCTTCAGGGCTGGGGATTACAAAACAGTCTCTTATACATTGGAGTATCAAATTTAACACAAAGTGTTTGTGCATCGTATCAAGGAGCTCTATGAGTTCTGACAAGTTCTTACAAAATTACTCTACAGAGACACAAGTTGTCCATTCTGTGGTTCACCAGAGTGCCCCAGATCATAAGTAATTAGTCAGGTGTCAGATTGCTCTATATAAATAAAATGTGTCTGTTACGACATAATCCGAAATAATGTTCAAGAATATATGCATGCTGCCCTTATTAACTAACGTGCTCATATAATAAGAAAGATTCTCAATTGTGAAAATGGTAGCTCTGTGTTCAGAACAGTGAAGAGGTCGCCTTAGGCGTAATCAAAGACTAAAAAACAGTGGTGTGACAGGCAGTGACACAAGCATGTGGAGTGAAATATTTTTACGATACGAACACAGTGCTCTTGTCTTTTCAGGCATACTACATGAGTATCTTGTTTAGTAAGGGATGTGTATTAGAATATTAATTTTATATCCATACACATAGTCCCCTTTTTTTCACTTTTTTTGTAAATACACCCACTGTGGCGACTCTCTAGTGAGTGACAGGGGGATCTCTTACCCCGGTCCTGACGAAGGGGCATGGCGCCCCGAAACATGTCGACCCACACAGGAAAGTAAGCTCATAACCCCGCTTACTCTTTCCGACTTCACGTTTTTAACAATACCAGCCAGTGTTTATTAAATAGTTTTTGTATCACTAGGCCAGGTATTTTTTAACATCACCTTCACATCACTCCTGACCCCACTGACACTCACTCCAATTCACTCACATAGCACCCACATTAAAAAGGTGCTCCAGCGTAGTCGCTTGTCACAGCACTGCCCCGTCCGGCAGCCGGGCGGGAAGACCCCGATGATGAAGCATGACACCAAGGGCCCTTTTGGTGTGTGAGGGGTATTTTAAACAAATGTGTGTATTCCAGAGTCATCAGGATACATACAAAAAAAAACCCTTGAGGTGGACCCTTTTGATTACAGTTACTTTTGCATGTGGAGGACGTGCCCACCTCGGTGCCACGCAGCGCTACCTCTTCCTCCCCCCTTTTGATCTCCCTTCTCTTTAGGCAGCGTGCAGCTGTGGGAGTGCTCTCTCTCAATCCTTTGATTGGGACTACCAGTATTTCTGGATCCACACAGGACCACCAATTTGTCGGTCTCTGTGTCACTTTTACGTACACCCTATCTGTATGTGCACATCACAGTTAGTCTACACACATAGTTACATCACACATTAAGCTAGCTTCTCACCATGGAGGACGCAGCAGGCCTCACCTTCGATGACGAAGAAGTGGATAGATTACTGGCTAACCTTCGCCCTTTTGAAGGGCTTAGCAATTCTGAACCAGGCACAAACGACAGCGATTGGGATGAAATGGCTGTTCTGAGGAGAACACAGATAAAGACAGCCTTACATGGCCTACTGATGTCAGAATACCTGAAAACTAAAACTGCCCCTTCAGGCCTGATAGTAAAAAATGAACCATTCATTTTCACACATGACCTGGAATTCAAGAAGGATTGGTCATTGATAAGTTGGAGGCGCACCAGAGACTGGCTAGTCCTGATTATAAAAACCACCACCAAACTTACACAAGAATTAAAAATTGAGATAACTAAACTGGAGGTGAAGATTAAGAGTTACCTCTCTCCTGCCGCCCTCAAGAAAAGACTTGAGGAACTTAATCAAGAAATGACGGAGTTTGAACTTACCCTAAAGAAAAGCAAATATAAAAAACACAAAAAAGACACAGAGGGATTCACACAAGAACGCATATATCCGTATATCAAAAAAGACTATGTGTCCAAGGATCATGGCAGTGATCAGGAGACAGACAATTCTGACACAAGCTCCAACAGTTCAGGTTCAAGCAGGAACAGTAATCAGGGCGCCAAAGGTAGTGGGCGACCCTATAGAAGACCATATCCACAAGGCGGGAGAGGATGGACTCCCTACCAAGGGCATCCTGGATACATGCAATATCCACCAATGCCACCCTATATGGACAACCAGTTCCAACCTTGGAACCAACAGGCACCTCCATTTAACTACTATGGCCCACCATCTTTTTTAGGCCAGCGCCAAGGCCCCTGAAAGGGAAGAAACAGAAAGGGCACTCAGGTACACTGGAATCAACAATCAACAGTACCCCCAGGAGTGTCAACCCGGAGCCAGACAACATCAACCAGTCGAGGAACCTAGTGGTAAACCTTTCTGGGTTACAATTAACAGAAGCACAACAAAAGGTCCTGTCCAAGGGATTGGGCTTTGTCCCAACGAACAAAATGGACAAATTCAAAATCTGTCAAGAAATGAAAGAGTTCATGCGAAAACTAAAGCTACGGGCGTTTATCCAGAACTCTGATATTACGTCTAATGATCAATCTGACACGGGACTAAAGAAAAAGTCCACGTTTACCCCACCGGATTCCACCATACCGGTCGAACTCCTAGCATTTGAGAAAGCGGTCATGGAGGATCTAGAGAAATTGCCCACTGACTCAGGCACCAAATTTCAGGACATCTCCAGACTAGAGAGAATGGCACTACATGAACTGGCCAATAACCAGGAAATAGTGATCAAACCAGCAGATAAAGGCGGGGCCACAGTTATACAAACCTATGAGAACTACGATAGGGAGTGTAGAAAACTGTTGGAGGACAGACGCAACTATGAAGTACTGAGAGATGACCCAACTGAAGAGGTCAGAATCTGCATCCAGATAATGATCGAGGAAGCGACAGCTTTTGACTGGATCTCTAAAAAAGAGAGTGAATTCCTGATTCAGGACAATCCGACTACACCGTATTTCTATACGATACCAAAAATTCATAAAGTGGCCCCATATCCACCTGGGCGCCCTATAGTATCTGGTATCAACTCAATCTTAGAACCACTATCTAAGTTCGCCGATGCTTTCCTTAGACCCATCGTACAAACTACCAGTACCTACTTGAAAGACACGAAAGCCGTCTTGCAACTGGTGAAGGAGATACAGTTTGACCCAGAACAACACCTCTTAGTAGGTTTGGATGTAGAGAGTCTCTACACGAGCCTCCCCCACAAAGAAACCTTGGAAATAATAGAAGAAGTTCTCTTCTCCACCGCCTGGCAATATCACACTCCAAGGCAGGTGGTACTCGAGTGCATATCTCTCACACTGATGAAGAACTACTTTCAGTACGAAAACACTTACTACTTACAGAAACATGGCACGAGCATGGGCAGCACTTGTGCGCCTAGTCTGGCAGGCCTGTACGTACACCACCTTGAAACGTCCAAGATCCTGAGTAACTAGAATCCTTACAGAGACCATGTAGTAATGTGGAAGAGGTACATCGACGATGTGCTGGTAATCTGGAAGGGTGATCAAGACTCAGTCAACCTATTCATGGTCTGGCTCAATCAACAAGAACAGTTCCTAAAATTTACTCACACGGTTTCTAAAGAGAACCTGGTGTTTCTTGATCTGAACATCCACCCGAGTGATGGGAGACTGCAAACTAGTACACATTTCAAACCCACAGCTAAGAATAGCTTGTTACTTTTTGACAGCTTCCACCCTCGACGACTACGCAAGAACTTACCATATGGGCAATTTCTCCGATTGCGACGCAATTGCAGCAACATTAGTGATTTTAAGACCCAAGCAGCAGATCTGGAGTGCAAATTACTCAACAGAAACTATCCAAAGGCTATCATCAAGAAGGGCCAGAAGCGAGCCCGCAATAACAACAGAGAGGCCCTGCTAGAAGAAACAGAGATCAAAGAGCCTGATCCTAGACCCATCTGTGTTACAACATATAACACTAACTCATACCACATCACGAAAATTATTAACACAAACACTGGAGAATGCTAAATTGCGGCAAACTCGATTTTCCAAAACCAATGTTCTCGCACAGGAGAGGCAAAAATCTGAAAGATATATTGGTCCACACAAGGCCTAGAACCACGGAGTGTAATGCCCCTGCCAGACTTTCTGAAATAGGAGGCCATCACCCCTGTGGTTCATGTACGTCTTGTCAGTACACGCAGAAAAGCCGCACCATTATGTTCTCTAATCAAACCTCATGGGAACAACGCGCCTTCACAAATTGTAACAGTCGCAACGTGGTTTATCTAATCACTTGTCCCTGTAGAAAAGAATACGTAGGGATGACGAGCAGACCTGTGAAAGTCTGTATGAACGAACACCGCAGCAATGTGCGCTGTAAAAAAACCACGACAAAAATGGCGACACATTATGTTACAGAGGGCCACAGCATTCATGACCTGAAATGGACAGTCATCGAAGTCTTCAAAAATGACAAAAACTTACTAGAAAAGGAACAACGCTGGGTGCATCGTCTAGGTACACATCGTACCGGACTAAATGATGAGATACCCTGGTCTAGTCTAAATCCCTGACCAGTATTAAGAAATGATAGCAGCCCAACCAGTTGTCGATATCTGTGTATCCTACAGAATTGCTGCTGAAAAATGTTTCTACTAACCATATGACCTGTTCCCAATCTGCTGCCTCCCCATGTGTCTGGTGAATAGTTTTGCACCATAAAGAATCGTATCATTTTTCTGTCCCTATACATTATTCATAGCAATACTATTGCCTTCATTTTCTATGTATTCTATATATTCCCAATCCACCACAAATGATCGCTTTTAATGTAGGACCCTTTCATTACACTCTGGTGACACTGCAGACCCCGAGCAACACTGGCATTGGGTGTCCTATCGATTGATTGTCAGGCTCCAGCCTTGCGGGACACACTGGGCATGCACGGAGTCGGAACGCATTTCTCCGCGCATGCTCAGTCCGCGCCACACATGTTTGCGCATGCTCGGTTTCTGCCGGGCGTCGCGCCGCATGCGCATTACAGAAACACTGCACCGCCCACCACGGCGGCCGCACCCATTTGGAAAACGAAGCTCCCAAGCCTTCTTCCGATGCTCTTTATTTTATTAACAATGCCTTACGTAGCAAACACTACGGGGGATCTCTCAACCCACCCCTTTTTCTCGATGTGAAACCACTGGAGGTGACTAGCTTACAATGGCCACCACAGTAACTGGATCTCGGCACTCCATCTGTTCTAGTACAGGTGTCGGACATCGGCAATCAGACCCACCCCATTTAACCAATTATCATAGCTACTTAAACTCCCGCCCCCACCTCCATCCTCATTACCACGGAGGCCACGGTCGGAGGAGGAAGCACAACGAGGCTGGGGGTTGAGTAAGTACGGCATAGCCGAATAGAAGGACTAGAAAATAGTGGCATATAGGGTGCCATTGATATAACTGTTAGAAACCTTCTACATATGCATCCCTGTTTCATTTTTTATCCCACCTGCAGTTGGACCCCCTAAATACCCTTCCATCTAGTGTTGGCCCATGAGGCACTGTTCCTCATCATAATAAGTATGTATTGAAACTAAGAACAGCCAACCTCTCTGCACTATACTTGTATATAATGTGTGATTTCTGTTTGTGTGTGTGACTATCATTGTAAAACTACAGATCCCTCCCTGGGTTTCCTTTTTTTTTTTTTTTTTTTTATTCTTTTTTTTGAAGGATTTTTATATATTTACCACCCTCTAGAACACAGAAGGGGCGTGGAACAAGTATACAATACAACATAACCATGGAATATTCATACAATACATCTCCATATAACAGACATAGAGTAAGGTAGAACTTATTCTTCAAAACAAAATATAACATCAATCACGATTAAGATTAGCTCAATATCCTAAAACTTATATATTGATTTGATATCCTTTTATACATTGAGTATACACTAGATAGTATCGATTATATACAATTTATATACAATTTATATACAAATGCAGTTTATATACATTTTCTATATACATCATCCTTCTTCCTTCCATTTCGTTATGGCCTCCCATATTTTCAAGCCAAGTTTCCTCGAATTTTTCCCCCTTCTTGAGTAGATTGCTCTTTCTAAATTATGTATACTCAACAGCCTGGCTAACCATTGCTGAAATGATGGTACCGTTTGATCTAACCATGCAGATGCTATACATAGTCTATACACTGCCATAGCGATGAAGATACAGTATTTCCCTGCTTCATCTTCATTACTACCATCTGTCCCTAGTAATATAGTCACAGGTGTTAAATTAGCAACTAATTTTAATGCCCTTTGTAAGAACATTTCAATTTCCTTAAGTAGTATGACTAAGTTTGGACATGTTGCAAACATATGAATGGCATCCGCATTTGCACTCATACACCTGGGACAATGTATACCAGTTGTCGCTCCCCATTGTGCTAATTTAGCCGGGGTATAGTAAAGCCAGTACAAAGTCTTGTATTGCTGTGCCTGTAGTGATGCAGAACACAAAATATTTATCCCTAAGTCTAGTGAGTCTTTAAAACATTCTTGTTCTATACCCAACTTCGCTGACCAACTTTCCCCCCATTTGGCCATGTCATCTGATCTATGCTCGTTTAACTCTGCGTAGAACCTTTTAATAGTGCAATCTACTCCACTCTCTATTATTTCTAGTATATTGTTTTTTTCAAATCCTCTCGTCCCCCCTCTTTTATTTTGTAGGAAACTTCTTACTTGTAAGTATTTAAAAAAATGACTTCTTGGCAAATTACATTTTTTCTGCATTGTTCCAAATTGTTTCATCCCTTGTGTCCCCATAATGTCCCCCATTTTTATTACTCCATTTCGAAACCACTCTCTATATATTGAGTCAGAAAATATATCTCGCGGAAAAGCCATATTATCGTATATCCTCGTATACCTATTGAATTTACCCAAACCAAATTTTTTCATAAACGCCTTCCATAACTTATGAGCTCCAAACATAGTCTTAAAGCGTGTTCTTTTAAAATATGCCGTGTCAAAATTTTTCAAAAAAATATTCTTGGTTTCTTCACCCATCAAAATACCATATATTGCTAATGACCCCAGATGATCCTCTCCTTCTGCTTCAGCTCCACCTATTAATCATATCATATACTGTAGAGCAGCGGCCCAATAATAAAGCTTGATATCTGGTAGTGCCCAACCTCCTCTTTCACGTGGAAGTGCCAGGAATCTCGCCGCCCTTCTAGTCTTGCCTTTGGACCATATGAACTTGTTAATCATGTTCTCAATCTTTTTAAACCAAACATTGTCAAACCATAGGGGGATTGTTCGAAAAAGGTATAAAAATGTTGGCATAATTAGCATTTTTATAATGTTTACTCTTCCAACCAAAGTAAGATGGAGATTGTTCAATCTATCGAGCTCACCCCCTACTTTCTGTATGATAGGATCAACATTTAGTTCTACTACTTTTTCTAGAGCTGAGGTTATAGTTATTCCCAAATATGTTCCTGTCAGTGCCACCCTGGAATCCTGACATAGAGCCTTGTTGTTTTTTATAATTTGTGTTTTTCCAGTATTCAAGGAGTACCCAGACACTTTCCCAAATTCTTTTGCCTCTTCTTCCACATATCTTATAGCCTCTGTGGGTGAAGATGTTATAACCGCCACATCATCAGCGTACGCCAGGATCTTACACTCCCCCCTGAGTGTGACAATTGGGGGGATATGTCTATTTAACTCCAATTTTCTAATTAACGGATCTAAATATATAGCAAACAACAACGGGGAGCATGGACACCCCTGCCTTGTACCCCTATCAATTTTTACTTTGTCCGTTAACCCCGCATTGATTCTAATTGCAGCGCTCGGGTCTCTATATAGTGTCTTTATCGCTGTCAAAAAACCGCTGCCAAATCCCACTTTTTCCAGAACGCTCCATAGGTATACCCATGACACACGGTCGAAAGCCTTTTCAGCATCCAGTAATAATACCGCAAATGGTTCCCCATTAGCCTCCGTCATGTCCATAAGGGTAATTAATTTCCTTACATGATGCATGGTCCCACGCCCTGGAATAAAACCGTGCTGAGTAGTAGTAACTAACGGTGTTATTACACTGGCAAATCTAATTGCCAATACCTTTGAATAAATCTTTGTATCTGTATTCATAAGGGTAATTGGTCTGTATGACCCTGGGTCAGTCGGTATTTTTCCTTTTTTGAGAATAACCACTATTTCAGCCTCAGACCAGGTATTTGGTATAGAACATCCCTTCTGTGCCTGTTTAAGAGTATACAGCATATCTCCTGCCAACTCCGCCCAGAAAACCTTATAAAATTCTAACGGGATTTTATCTGGGCCAGCAGCCTTTCCTGATGGTAAACTCTTCATAGCTGCTTTTACTTCCTCTAGTTCTAACAAAGTGTCTATCCTCTGTTTCTCTGTTTCGTCCAGCTGTCCCCCCTCATCGTCAATCAGATACTCCATTATATCTTCATGATCTTTTATTTGACTCTCAGAATAAAGCTTCGTATAAAAACTTCTGAAGACTTCCCTTATTTCTTGTACATTAGTTACCATCATCCCTGAGATATCTTTTATTGCTTTTATCTCACCGAGAGATGTCTTCTGTCTGGTTCTAGCTGCTAGCATTTTGCCGACCCTTTCATTCAGCTCATAGCAGTTCTCTCTATTCACTGTATATTGTTTCGCAGCCCTTTCTGCTATGTACTCTTCTGCTGCCGTTCTTAATTTTACAAGTTTCATATATGCGGGATCCGTTGGGTCTCCATTATCAGTTTGGTCTGTCCTATTGGTTAGTTCCTCCTCTGCCAACAACAACTCCCTCTTTATCCGCTCAGATCTTTCTTTTTCCTCTTTCCTTTTCTAGCCCCAAAGCTGATAGTCTCACCCCTTATTCCGGCCTTAAAACAATCCCACACTATCCCAGCCGATGCTGTTTGTCTATTTATATTCAAGAACTCAACTATCCATTTCTTCATATGCTGGATATATGCATCCTCCACGAGCAATGCCCTTTCGAATGTCCACTCGAAAGCCTTCCTTACCTCTTTCATACCTTTCAAGGTGACAATAAGAGGGTTATGATCCGAGAAGAGCCTTGGTATTCTTTCAATCTCTGCCCCCTCCATGCGTTGGGTACTAATTAAAAAATAATCCAATCTAACGCTTATCCTATGAGGCGATGAATAGTATGTATAACCATCTTGTCCCGGGTTAAGAGTATCCCATACATCTAATAATCCATTATTCCTAGCTAGGTTATAAACTGCTTTAAAAACTCTTCTCTTCCTCCCTTTGTATTTAACTGGAGGTCCTAACCCCAACCCCAAGCCTCCTGCTCCATTAATGTTAAAATCACCCCCTAACAGTATAAAGGGTGCCCAGTTTGCCAACTCGATGTCAATTTCTTCAAAAATCTCCGGATCATCCCCTGTAGACCCATAGATAGACCCCAGAGTGACCCAAGTTTCTCCAACCATACACTCTACTAGAGCCCATCTACCCCATACATCCTCCCATTTTTTTCTAGTGCATATATTTCTTTGTTTTGCCATCACAGCAACCCCCCTATTCCTAGTACCCTGCCTAGAGTGTGCTATAACTGTTAGCCCTAACTGATCTAAAAGCCTAATTTCAGATACCTGTATATGTGTTTCCTGCAATATTAAAAAATCCAATCTTAATTGTTTGATCAAGGCTGCCGCCTTCTGCCTTTTTACCCTGTCATTTAGACCGCATCCATTCCATGTCATAATACGAGTACTCATCCTGGGTTTTTACCAAATATAGCCATAAATTTAATCATTTTATACAAAAAAAACTTAACACGCTTTGTTACCACGGCTTTATACCTCACAGACATTTCTTCCATTTTATTAATCTTCTTATTCCATAGTGTCTCTTGTTTACTATATTTCCAAATTCCTCTGTGTTCCTTGCCCCCCCTGTGCCCCCCACCCCTAAACCCCACCCCAGCTGACCCACCCCCCCTACAGGCAAATAGGTCCGAAGGACCTATATGTGACAGCTGTGTCTGCTTGGATCCCGTGCCCCGCTGCCCCCCCCCGCACCTGTTGTCTACTGTCCATTGGCAGAAAAAAGATGTGCAGTTTATTACTATCCTTCTACATCTTTCTACAAATTATGTACATCAAAATGCTAAACTGCTCTATTCCTGCTTCAGCTTCTCAAGACTATACCCTAGATCCTACTATCTTTTTGCCAGTAGATCTACCACCAGTTCGCTATTGGCGTGTGCTTGAGATTGTGAATGAGTGTGCGAATTCTTTTCTTTCAGCCATTCCAAAAATTCAGCTGCCCTAATTTCCGAATGGAAAATTTTAAATTGGCCGTCTCTTACCACCTTCAATCTGCTAGGGTACAATAGGTATGCCTCACAGCCAATTCTCTGGAACGGAGTTATTAGTTCCCGCAATCTCCACCTACGCTCTACCGTCGTGTGGCAAAAGTCTGGTCTGGCGAAAAATTCTACCTCCTGATATCTACATTTTGTCTGTGGCCTCGCTTTCGCCATTATCTCTTCTCTCAACAGATAATTGCCCACATATATTAGAATTGCTCTGGGTTTACTTAAACCAGCCCCCTTCCTTTGTACAAATGGGAATCTGTGGGCACGTTGGATTTCTGACTCCCAATCCCAGCCTTTTATATCTGGCAGTTCCCCCTTAAGAAGCTCTATTATGTAGGCTCTAATGTCTTTTCCTTCTCTTCCTTCCGGAATACCTAGGAGTCTGACATTATTCCTCCTCTGCCTGTTCTCAAACTCTTCAAGCTTCCATAACACATCACTGTTAGTTTTTTCCTGATCTTGTCTAAATTCCTTCCAACCTTTCATTTCATCTTCCAGATTCCCTGTTCTTTCTTCAACTTCCGTAAGTCTCCCTGCCAATTCTGTACATGCCTTACTTACTTCCCGAAGGGAGGTTTGTATTTTTTTACTTTCCTGCCTGGCTCTCTGACTCTCTACCCTCGCCTCAGTTTGGATTTGTTTGAGCATTGAGAAAATCATTTCGAGCCCCTTAGGTGAGTCTTGGCCTCGGGAATGTGACTGATTATGAGTCTGAGTGTGGATCTGGGTCTGAATTTCAGATTGCCCTTGCCTAACCCCCTCCTCATTCATCCGTGAAGGGCCCGTAGTTTCATCTAGGCCACCAGTACCCTCTTTGTACATCTGAGATGTGGCTGCGTAATCCCAGTCTAACCTTTTTGCAACGCTACTAGCAGCTGGGCTTATAGACCCTTTCGCTCTTCTCCTTTTTTTAGTCAGAACTTTTGATTTACGTTTTAAAGCTATATCTTGGATAGAACCTGATGTGGTGGTAGACCCTGTTTCTAGCCCTGACAATGTCTGATCACTCCCCGAATCTACAATAGAGGGATCTGACTCGCCTCCCCCAACCGCCCCCACCTCCTCTCCTTCCTCTTCACCCTCATTGACAGAAAAAAAGCATTCATCGCTAGGAGAGCCAGTTATGGTTATCAATGCCTTAGGGTCGCTGGTAATCATATCCTTCATATTATTAACACCAATATCACCATTGCCATTGTCATTACCATCGCCATCTCCGTTACCGCCTCCTTTTCCAGCCCCCCCTCCATCTGTATGGGCGCTTCTACTACCCTCTTGGTTACTTTTCCCTATTACGGGTAGGTTGATAGCATTCAAATTATGAATATTGAGGCTACTTTCCCCCTCCCTTATCGCCTCAGTTAATGCCTCTGTTAGAGTCAATATATTGACTGCATCTGCTCCGGGAGGTAAAGCGCTCTCCTCAGCATTATATATGGCTCCGTCATCTTTCGCACTTCCAGTAACCTTATCAGTAACAGTGACCACACCGCCCTCTTTTGCACATCCTCTTATGTCCTTCACCAAAGAGTTCTCTTCCCTCTCCTGAAGTAGGCTTCCTTGTGTCATTCCCTGGGTTTCCTAGGGATGGACAACAGCTATATGTATGTTTGTCCACTTTTTCTTACAGGTACTTAGTTAATAGCGCTTTGGGATCCGCGCATTAATAATACCGTGCTCTTGTCTTTTCAGGCATACTACATGAGTATCTTGTTTAGTAAGGGATGTGTATTAGAATATTAATTTTATATCCATACACATAGTCCCCTTTTTTCACTTTTTTTGTAAATACACCCACTGTGGCGACTCTCTAGTGAGTGACAGGGGGATCTCTTACCCTGGTCCTGACGAAGGGGCATGGTGCCCCGAAACATGTCGACCCACACAGGAAAGTAAGCTCATAACCCCGCTTACTCTTTCCGACTTCACATTTTTAACAATACCAGCCAGTGTTTATTAAATAGTTTTTGTATCACTAGGCCAGGTATTTTTTAACATCACCTTCACATCACTCCTGACCCCACTGACACTCACTCCAATTCACTCACATAGCACCCACATTAAAAAAGTGCTCCAGCGTAGTCGCTTGTCGCAGCACTGCCCCGTCCGGCAGCCGGGCGGGAAGACCCCGATGATGAAGCATGACACCAAGGGCCCTTTTGGTGTGTGAGGGGTATTTTAAACAAATGTGTGTATTCCAGAGTCATCAGGATACATACAAAAAAAACCCTTGAGGTGGACCCTTTTGATTACAGTCACTTTTGCATGAGGAGGACGTGCCCACCTCGGTCCCACGAAGCACTACCTCTTCCTCCCCCCTTTTGATCTCCCTTCTGTATACAGATCTTCTCCACCTCTCCTTGTGCCCTCCGCTCCGTCTCCCTCACAGGGCAGATCTCCTCTCCCAGATGGAGGGGCAGGTTCTACATCCCCACCTCCAGACCTTACACCTTCATGCCAGGAGATTGAACGGGGCAACCTGATTTCCTTTTCTCTTCCGCACAATGTGGTGGATGTCATCTTGTCGGCCAGACGTGACTCCACCAAGTCCATTTATTCTTATAGATGGTCTAAGTTTGTTGCTTGGTGCGGGGAGAAGTCCGTTGACCCTTTAAGGGCTCATTTGTCCAATATACTTCAATTCGCACCTTCTTTGGCCCAGCAGGGTTTTGCGGTGGCAACTATCAAAGGTTATTTTTTGGCCTTGTCGGCTTTTCTTTGTTTGCCAGACCAGCCCTCTTTGTTTAAATCTCCCATTGTTTTACGTTTCATTAAGAGCCTTACCAATAAATTTCCTCCTACACCTTTTATTGTACCTCAATGGGACTTGAACCTTGTTCTTACGTTTTTAATGGGTTCACCTTTTGAGCCTTTACACTCATGTCCCTTGAGACTTTTGTCTTTCAAGACTGCTTTTCTGCCTAAAGTGGTTACTCCTTTCCATCTGGGGCAGTCCGTTACCCTCCCTACCTTTTATCCTCCCCCTCACCCTTCCAAGGAGGAGGAGAGACTTCACCGCTTGGAACCTAAGAGGGCGGTGAGCTTTTACCTGGTCAGGACACTGGAGTTCAGGTTGGATGACCAGCTGTTCGTAGGCTTTGCTGGCTGCAAGAAGGGGAAGGCGGTGCACAAGCGCACGCTCTTGAGGTGGATCATCCTCTGCGTTATGATTTGCTACACCCTGACGGGTAAGGACCCTCCAGAGGGTATAAGAGCTCAATCTACTAGAGCAAAGTCATCAACATCTGCTTTGTCTAGGGGTGTTCCAGTTGAGGACATTTGTAAAGCAGCGACTTGGGCCTCCCACCATATTTTCGCGAAGCATTACTGCGTAGATGCCGAGGTGAGGAGGGAGGGCCACTTTGCGCGTGCTGTCCTCCAGGATTTTCTGGTATAGGATAGTGGACACCCTCCTCCGGGAGTGGGGACTGCTGTGGGATTCTATTCACAAGGTGAGGAATCCACTGGCAGATGTATCTATCAGAAGAACAAGTTACTTACCTTCGGTAACGCTTTTTCTGGTAGATACAGTATCTGCCTGTGGATTCCTTACTGACCCACCCGCCTCCCCGTTGTTCACTCTTCTATACCTGAGTAACTATAATGTATTTACTTTCAAATGTTTGATTGCATTTGTTTCACACTGTGTGTGTTACCTTGATATTTGTGTATTGTGTATACTGTGTATATTTCTACTGCCATTGGTCCGTCCGTGTGCCTCGAAGGCACAAAAAAAAGGGCGAAACTGATGTCATCACGCCGGCGTGGGAATAATATGGTGTCGGTGACGTCAGTGGAGTCGCGCGATGCCGTGCCTCTGTGACGTTGGTCCACGTCGGCGCGCAGCTGCAAAAATAATTTCCGAATGCTGCTGACGCAGGGGGATATTCACAAGGTGAGGAATCCACAGGCAGATACTGAATCTACCAGAAAAAGCGTTACCGAAGGTAAGTAACTTGTTCTTTAGCATTGTTTGGCGTCATGTGGGCTTGAAATTGGTAATAAAATTTAAATTTGTTCCGTACAGGAATCCAGAAATATGTTTCGCCCAAGGCTTCCAAAATCCTTAAGATCACACTGCAGGGATATGGTTTATGACTGCGATTGGAGTTGCAAACCATTGATAAGTTACCGACTCTTCAAAGAAGATAGTAACAGATTTACAAAGGGAAGCTCTCCGTATTGGACAGCTTGCCCTTTGAGAATTGTGTTGGGCAACCTTAGAGGGAGCAGGCAGCGGTTAAGTGGACCACTGCCTGCTCTCCACGGTGTAATCCCAAACAGGAAAAATTTTTTTTAAAGCAGAACTGGTTCCTTTAAGAAACATGGGCTAGTTTTAAAAAAAAATGTTTGGAAATCCAAACTAAGGAATTTTGGTCTGCTGTTCTTTGCAGTCCACCATTCCTGACTTTGTAGCCAATCACAAGGTTTACAAATAGCAACCTCCCTAACCAATATTCATTAGGCAGATTGGTCGGCAACTGCCTACAACTTTAAATTTTGCGGCGTGACTTGTAAGTATATAAGTTACGTCGCAAAATAAGAGATATGTTGAAAATAATTCAATTTGCAGTATTGCGACTACTTTTAGCAAAGTATCTCTTTATATTTCAAACCGTTAGGTGTCTTGCCCCAGTTGTAACTCATCAGATCCTTTCTGTCCGGAAGATCTTTTCGAGTCACTGCTCCTCCTTTTCTATCTCAGGCGCACTCCATTGAACAAGGGGTGCCTCAGGGCTCTGCCCTAAGTCCCACTTTATTCAACCTGTATGTCCAGCCATTAGTTGCGGTCGCTAGGCAGTGGGATCTTTCCATCGTCTCATATGCAGACGACACGCAGCTGGTGGTGGCATTGACTGAAGGCTCCACACTGAACGCCTCTAGATTTAGAGACGGCCTGACGGCCGTGGCGGAATGGATGACTTCCAACTACCTACAGTTAAATGCAAGCAAAACTGAGGTGCTGTTAGTTTGTAAGAATGCTAGCCTGTGGGGTGAATGTTGGTGGCTGACGGCGTTAGGCAAGACTCCTGAACCTAAGGAGGAAGTTCAGAACCTGGGGGTGTGGATGGATTCCTCCCTCAGTTTTCGGATCCATACTAAAAAAGTTGGCAGTACATGTTTTGGTTTATTACGAGTTCTTAAACCTCTTCTAAAGTTTTTTGAACCCTCAAAGCGTCAGCTGATTGTCCAGTCAACTATTTTATCTCGACTGGACTATGCTAGCTCTCTGCTTTTGGGGCCAATCAAGCTGAGATTGTTCGATTGCATTGTATTCAAAACACAGCGGCTAGAACCTTGTTAGGGCTTCCTCGTTTCTGTCCTATTTCCAACACTATTCGGAAACTCCATTGGCTTCCTATGGCGGAGCGTATCAAGTTTAAAACTAAGTGTCTTTCATTTAAGATACTGAAACTTGCTTAGCCCGGCCTGCTTTGCAATTTGCTGACTCCGTATGTTCTATCTCAAGCGTTGCGCTCCTTCGGGCAGCACCTGGTCACGGGTCCCTGTGTGAAGCGCTATCGAGCAGGAGGACGCTTTTTCCGTTGTTTGGCGGCCAAACTATGGAACTCTCTGCCACTTCAGATTTGTGGCTTGGAGGGCCTGTCGGACTTCAGGAGAGCTATTCAAACTTATCTCATTCCACCACAACAGTGCCTTATTGGAGTCCCTTTGCTGTGGCTTTCAGGATTGGTCTCTGTGAGTGAAAACGCCGGGACGCCCCTTTGCTGGGGCAGCTGAGCGCTATGCAAGCAAAGTTAACATAACATAACATCAGTGTGGGAGGAAATTCATGTTGGCCCTTACCTTGAGGATTGGTGATAGGATCTCAATCCTGATTTTGGAAAACAGTATGCTTACATAGGAGAAATAAACTCTTAGTATTCTATTTCTAAGAAGTAGAAGTCATGCCTGATTCAATTCAAGAGCTTAGGACCAGAAGTATGAAGGTCTTTAGCAGTTGTGTAACAAGTGATTCACTAAAGCATAGGGTTTGCTACTTTAAAAGCCCATTTGTGACTTGGAAAAGACTTTCAAACTCTTAAAAGTGTTTTTGTTCCCTTTTCCGAATCGCAAATAGGAGGCAGCTTGAAAGGACGTTCCATCCTATTTGGGAATCAAAATGGGATATATCAATGGTTTGTAACCTCATTTGAGGTCACCAACTAATCATTAGTCATTGACCGTTGAGTTGAGGTAGTAAATGGTTCAGGGAAAGGTTCCAATTGAGGACTCTTAACGGACAGCTTTGGCGGGAGTAAACAGTGGTCCAGTGGACCACAGCATGCTTCCCCAATGTCAACGCCAATTTTGTCAACGCAGAACCTATCTCCATAAGGTACAATTGCTAACTTTTAAAAGAATGTTAACATTCTGGGAATAGTAACATTGTTTGAGGTCTTCGGTCACTTGTAGTCTAACAACATTGCATTCACAGGCATTAGTAGAGGGTCGGAAAATGCGATGTGACTCAATATTATACATGAGGCAGGAGGTTTTGCAACCCTCCACTAAACCAGAATTTGCAATGGTACTGATTATTCCACCAGTCACATTGCATAATGCCTGGCAGGTCACAACAAGTCAGAGTGTAATTTGCACCCACTATGCGAGACCTGTCCATCAGAACACAATTTGCACATGCTATTTGCAATCTATCTGATGACACATCATGCCCCTAGTTTCTAAGATTGGATTTGGACACAAATTTGAAGTTAGTAAAGACCCCTACTGATGTTTTAATAAAGATGTTTAGGATGTAGAAGCTGTGGGAGAGAATACTCAGTACATCAGTCACAGACATCAGACTGCTACTCTGTCAATCTCTCTGGGTCGCAGACTAGCTGAGAAAAAAGAGAGGGCTTGGACCATTCTGGAGATGGTTGGAGCAAGCTACTGCACCCACTGATAATCCTGGGGTATCACCGGAAAATGCCTTTCCTCTCCTAAATGATGCTTTCAAGGGGTACAATGGCAATAGGCCTTATACTAGGTGGCATAGAGGAACTGCGTCTCCAGAAAGCATGTTTCTCTCTGCAACCCATTTCAGTATTATGTGCAAAGGTCTTATGTTCATAGCCCTACCCTGATTTGCAAAGGGTTACCCCACATTCAGAAAACACCCCTTGAGATTGCGCAGGACTAAATGCAGTGTCAATATGAGGTGCAATTTCTTTCTACACCATAGTGCTCATATATTAGATAGGAAGTTTTCAGTAGAAGGTTCACAAGGTCTCTGCATGAGTATTAATGCCTTTATTCAGATGGTGGGGAGGCTTTTCTTGAGGTATTGCACCTTTAGTACCGCATAGTTTAAGCATTACTCTTGTGTGAGACAGACTCCTTCTACGAATCTTAGTAATCCTTTAAATAAGAGTCATTCAAGATACCACCTGGTGATTCTCAGTATGATCTTTTATTTATGCATTGAGAGGAAGATATGATCAGTCCGTTTCTTGTAATAATAACAAGTGCATAAGACAATTAGTCAATTCCCTTTGATAACAACAGGTGCATAAAAAGATCCTGAACAGCCGACACGTGTTCAGTGTCAATCAGATATTTGATATTTGATATTTATGGGTATTTATAGAGCGCAGACATTCGCTCCGAAAGGAGCATCTTGGCGCTAAGATAGCATGAGACGAGTACGTGAAAGATGGAACAAGATAAAGAAGCTGAAACTAGATGGCTGCCAATACAGAGGTGTCTGATTGTTGGTACACCCATGTCTTTAGAAGTTTTCTGAAGGTGCTCTCCTTGTCCGTCAATCTAAGATTGATCGGTAGAGTGTTCCATGCCCTGGCTGCCAGGACGGTAAAGGTTTTCCCACCCCTGGTTTTGTACTTAAATCTTGGAATGGTGATAAGATTTTTGCCAGAGGATCTCAGACATCGCGAGGGGTGGTAGCGTGTAAAGCGCTTTGCAAGGTAAAGGGGCCCTGAGTTTTTCATGGCTCTGAAGACGGTAAGAAGGAGTTTAAAAAGGATCCTTTTGTGTAAAGGTAACCAGTGGAGAGTGTTCAGCGCCATGGAGGCTGATGACCTTCTAGGAAGTCCCAGCACCAATCTAGCAGCTGTGTGTTGTATGCTCTGCAGCTTTTTGAGGGTGGACTTTTTCACTCCCGCCATTAAACCATTACAGTAATCAAGTCGGGAGAGTATTAGAGCTACCGCAACTGATTTTCGGGCTGCAATGGGGAGGAGATCAAAGAATTTCTTTAGGGACTTAATAAGTCCAAAACAACGTCCAGCCGTGATCCTGACGTGTTCATCGAAAGAGAGGGATGAGTCGAATTGCACGCCCAGGTTCCGTGCTGAAGGTACGGCGCTGGGTGGGGCCTCAGATCCTATGGGCCACCAGTCCTTCGGGCAGAAGGATAGATCTTTACTCAGCGGTATGATTTCAGTTTTGGCGCTATTGCATCTTAAATGATTTTTGTTTAACCACTGGAAAACATCAGAAAGACAATTTTGGAAACGCAACTCTGCGTTCGTACACTTTTTGTCGATCGTGACGACAAGTTGTGTGTCGTCAGCGTATGACGTGACAAGGATCCCATGAGATTCTATCACAGCGAGGAGGGGGGCCATATAGATGTTCAAAAAGAGAGGACTTAATATGGACCCCTGGGGAACTCCTGATGTTATAGGTTTCTCGCTGGATAGATAGGGACCCAGGGACACAGTTTGGGACCTATTAGATAGGAAAGATGTAACCCATGCCAGAACTGTGTCTGTCACGCCAATCTCTCGCAGTCTGTTGATAAGGATGACGTGCGAGATGGTGTCGAACGCTGCTGTTAGGTCAAGCAGGATGAGGACGGCCTGCCTGCCCTCATCCTGCAGGAACTTGATGGAATCAGCTAGTTCTATAAGGGCTGTTTCGGTAGAATGACCGGAACGAAAACCCGACTGCTGCGGATGCAGGATGTTACCAATCTCTACAAAAGTTTTTAGCTCTTCATATACTAGTTGTTCCGTGATCTTACCAAGGACAGGAAGTAATGAAATGGGGCGCATGTTGGTCAGGTCAGTGGGGGATTTGTTCGGCTTCTTCACCAGAGGCTTCACTATAGCCTTCTTCCAGTCATTAGGCACTATCCCGGACTCAAGAGATTCATTGATGATGATGTTGATATAAGGGTTAACTGTATCAATCAAATGGTGCAGGATGCTGGGAGGGCAGGAGTCAGTGGGAGCTCCTGATTTGCATGCCAGAATTGCCTTGCGTGTTTGTTGAATGGAGACAGGTTTGAAGTTAGAAAGCGGGGATAATTGTCTGTTACCTCGTGAGATGTGGTCAGAGGAGAAGGGAAGTCTTTCTGAATATTAACAATTTTCTCTACGAAAAAGTCTGCGATTTGATTGCACAGGCTTGCAGAAGGGGGTATTTCTAGCGCGAGAGTTTTGGGATGGGTGAAGGACTTAACTATCGTAAAGATAGTTTTTTGTTTTTGATGGGCCTCATTTATGGCTTTAGTAAAGTATTCCTTTTTTGCCGTTTTTATGTTGGAGAGATATAGTTTCCTTTGTTGAACATAAAGTGCCCTTGTGGCCTCATCGTACGTTTTTCTCCATTTTCTTTCTAGTCTTCTACATAGAAGATGGCTATCGGAGAGGGCCTGGGTGAACCAGGGTGCGCTAGGTTTTCTTTTATGCTGTTTCACATGTTGGTTTTTAGGTACGGAGTTCGCCGAGACAATTTGATCCATCCAAGTATGGAAATTATAAGAGTCGGCTTTTACGTCTCCAGTTGGTTTTGGGGATTTAGGTAGAGGTTGAGAGTCCAGCTTAATGCGTTCCATCACTTTCCTCCAGTTGACTGTGAAGGAGGAGGGGGGGTGTTTCTTGCTGGGCAGAGTGGGAGCTTGTATCATGATGTCAAAAGGAATAAAGGAATGATCAGTCCAAATTTGTGGTATCGGAAGGGACGTGGTCAGAGACGTAAGGTTAGAACAGATACCGTCAAGGGTATGACCTGCGAGATGAGTGGCCGCAGTGACATGTTGGGATAGTCCAAAGATATTTAATGAATGTTGGAAGGAAATGGCATGGGGTCCACACAAGACTCCAAATGCAAATTCATATCTCCTAATAAGGTGAAGTTAGGATACCAGGGCTTTTTCAAGGCTTCAACATTCCTGATTTCATAATGTTCAAGTCACATTGGTCGATATTCATATAATTGTGCATTGATAATTTTTCTGCGGTCTGTGTTTATTGACAAGAACCTAGTCTATCCATGAGCGGTGTCGGCTGTTCAGGATCTTTTTATGCACTTGTTGTTATTAAAAGGAACAGACTGATCGAATATTAGATATGCCTGGAATTGACCAGGGCATTGCTTCTGAATGACAATAAAACTCACTGTCTTCCCACAGGCGTGAACTCACCTGCGGTGGGGACAGTGCAGCACTGACATATGGAGCTCATTCATACCTCTGCCACATCTGTTACTGTAACAACAAAACGGAACACTTGCCAATACTGAGCAGCACTCCAAAAATGTATTACATAGCCAGAACCTATGAGTAAAACATATAGGTCCGCACTTTTTGCTACGCCATGAATTATTTTTATTTAGCAAATATTTTTTTCACATTACTGTACTAACAACACTTTATATACATGTGCTTCAACAATGAATACAAAAGAAGGGAAACTCTACATACAAAGCTGAATTTCCTCAAACTAACACTATCACCGAGACACCACCAAACACTCAATGCAAACCTTCAAGCATACCTCAAACCGATTCAACCAAAAACTTACACCAGACACTCACACCATCCAGCCATCCCACCAGGGCGGGACCACAATCACTTTTACGTGGCCCCAGGCCTGGTGGAACACACTCAAACTCCCAAAGACAAACAACCAAATAGATCCTATCTATTCCTACTGGAATGCAGAACAGATTCTAAGTGATCACCATTTCCTACATCCAAGACCTAGTTCATTACATCAGTGAGTCAATAACATAACATGGTTTGTTTGACAAAGGGAAAGAAGGTCGACGCGTATCAAACCCAACGGTTTGTCGGGTTCTCATCAGGACCATGAAATTCTATAGAAAGAGAAAGAAAACAACAGTTCTTATTTAATGTGGTACCTACGAGCACTGCTTCACAAAATCGCACACCAGCCGGTGCACATCGCCTACCTTATTCAGTTCGCAGACCAAATCTGCTACCTCAAAACCACAATGATATAAATGATCTGAAAAGACAAACATAAGACACAAAACAATCTTTAAACCTAATGTCAAGATCAGGCACTGTCCTAATGTGGCAGTGGAATTCAATCGAGGTCGCTTACCAAATGAAGAGCTTGTATATATGCTCCCTTGTTATTTGGTGCCAGTTTCAGGATGACCTGCCAAAAAGTGGCAGACTGTTAATACATATTGATTCGTCATGTAACTCACACTGTTTGAATCCCAAAAGATGGGGCTTACCTGAGTGGCGCGTTGAGATGTGTATAGACACTTTACTCCATATCTCTAATTTGCAAACTGAATCTGATCTGTGGGGGGAGATGTATGGTTGTTTACTTGTATGAACACTCGCATGATAGCCAAACTATATTTTCGTTGATCGCGCGCTGATTACCTTAGAAAACGTGTTAGAAGAACGCCCACATCCTCTCAGTCTGGCGTGTGACGACCACTTACACATGGAATGCTGGGATATGGAGGGTGGCTGGGAGACGTAGTTTTAAAAGCCCCATGCTGCACACCAATGCCGACTCACTAGGCATGGTCACATGTTCGTCATGTCTTAAAATAAAGCCATGTAGTCATGGTTACAATTCAAAAGCGAAAGCTTTATTTGTAAAATACTGCGCCGTCCGTAAACCTTGTCCGAGCTGCAGTAGGTGCCTAGAATGCGCGCCTGTAAAATGTGGTAGGCAAACAATGGTTGGAGATCTTAGAAATTCACTCAGTTCGTCTGAGCCACTAATGCCACTGGTCTCCGAGGCTTCATTATATCTGCCAAAGTGATTCATCCCTAAAAGTTAAACTCACTACAGCATAAAAATGTGCCGGGAAACCCCGATCACATGTATCTTGACAATATCATCTATTTACGGATTGCAACCAATCTAGCAACGGTTTTTTATCTGACTGGCTAGAACACCTGGACTCATGAGTCTTGGCCTCAACAAATCTGCGGTATTGCTTAAATGCCAAGACGTGTGGTTATTGTGCTTTAAAAACCATAAGGTCTAGAGTGGGGGTCAGCCGGCCCTCATTGACCATTATAAAAAGGCATCAGACCAATAGACGAGCATAGAGCATCAGGCTTTTTAAAAAAAGTCTTTAAAAAAATGAAAGGCTTTTTATATTAAAAAAACAACTTAAAGACAAACGCTCTAATGCAAAGGCCTACTTTACCAACATCGTGACAGAGCCATCCAACTCTCCGCACAGTGGAAGTGACATCTTATGGTTTGAATAATTCAGAAACTTCATTCAGTCCATGTATCGCTGTATTGAACTTCATAATTAATAGTTTTTTTTTGTTTGTTTGTTTTTTAAAGCTTTTATTCGATATGCAAGATATCTTGAAAGCAAACATACATATAAAACAGCATTGCAAAACAGGAAATAGGCATGTCAACATTTAAATGCTAAGAGAATAAAAATAGGAAGTGACCCTACATAAATTAGCTAAAAAGTCTATTAAATTGAAATTGACAGTCTCTTGCAGCGAATCAACCAGGAACGTTTTAAAAATTTGGCAACACCACACACAATTGGAGGGGAGGTATCAGTCAATAAAATACGTAGTGCAACTAAATGCCTACGTGTTCCCAGGCGTCTAAAAAGTGGTTTAAGCCAGTATCTCCTAGGATTAATATAGTCCGGGCACTCAAAAAAGATGTGTGCTACCGTTTCAGGCCTAGATGGACAAAGGGCACAGAAAGACGATAGTTGAATGCCGGAGTTCCATTTGGACACAAGGGCCCAGATCGGGAGGGTGCCCACCCTGAGCTTAATGTATAGAGCCCTGTTGACTGGTAAGGTGATTAAGTCCAGGTAGGGTTCATAGGCTGGCACGTCCTTTATTTCCAGAAATGCTGCAGTCGAGTTACAATGGTTTGGGTTCCCAATAAAGATTTTTGGTCTCCCTCAACCACTTAATCTTGGCCCAGCCTCCCATGCTCATTACCTCTGCCAAGCCGTCGGCATAAGATTTTAACTCCGGGACCCTCCATATGCGGGACCAAAGGAGCAGTGGTCGAAGGCGAGCCTGGTCTTTAATGCTCTTGCAACCAATGTCCAGGAGCACCGGGACTGTCGGGGTACTCATGGGTAGGGCTAGGAGGTCCTTCAAAAACTTATTTTCAGCCTTGGATAGGGACTCTACATTGCCATGTCCCCACAGCTCTGCCCCATACAATGCTGATGTACGCCTCTGGATCTCGATTGCAGGTCTCACAGAATATTTGGGTGATGCTCGAAATTCCCTAAGCAGAGCACCCCCTACTTTTTTGTGATTCAGGACCATCTTGTCAATATGGGAGGAACAATTCATGTTGTCAGTTATACCCAGCCCTATGTAATCAAATTCGGAAACTTTCTCCAAGGGGACGGTGTTCAAAACAGGCGGGCGACCTAGTTTCCTTGGAGGATGTAAAATCAGATATTTAGTTTTATCCACGTTGATTACCAATCCTCTGGATAGACAGAAGTCCTGGAAGCGGGTCAATAGTTTCTGTAGCCCCTGGGGAGTTTTTGAAATAAGCAGAGTATCGTCATTAATAGTGCCTCACGTTGACCTAATTTGCCCTCAATGTTACCACCCGAGTGGTACCACCCGGGGTCCTAGATAAAACACTTCACCCACTCCACGAATTTATGTCCATCAAATTACTAAAAACTAAAGCAATAAGAAGCACATGTATTCCAACCCACCCCAAAATACATTTTGCATTTGAAATGGTGTATATGAAATACATGAAAATGATAATAGGTACTGTACGTTATCAAGCAGAGTAATCATTCAAAAACATGTTTGCATATATATTCAGTTGAACGATTTTGCGAAGAATTACACATGAAATGTCTCTTAATACAGAAAAGAAAGGCAAGACTATTTCATCACATATAAATACAATTGCTGTTAAATGTGCTAGAGACTGAGGTCATATTTTGTCTCTAGATCTACTAAAAATAGAAGCTCTGTTCTTTATGAATAGTTCTACTTTAAGCAAAGTACGTGTGCCAGAAAAAGGTACATATTTTGGAAATTTTTGGGGAGAAAAAAAATAATTTCATGGTGAGCGGGAAAAGTATCAAAGCTGAAGGCCGAATTCAGAGTTCATGGGAACGCTGTGTGCCAGATTGCTTTCCAAAAGTTATTGTTTCTGTTCAGGGGAGAACATCATTTCAGACAGGCTCGCAAAGAATTGGTCTACATATTCAGGTGACAGTTCGACCAAGTTCGATAATGCAGTAACCTGGCAGTTGTGAGAATGATTGCTATCATCGATTTCAGGATCAGCAATGCTCACAGAAGGTCCTACCTGGGTGATGTTGCTTTCATTTCTTGCTTCACTGCCACCACCTAGTCGTAGCGCAGGAGTCTCAACGAATGCCGTCATCAGGATTGGTAACCGCTGGGGACAACACGAAGTGTGAGCCGTTACTGGACTTAGCAAAGTATCGACATCCATTGGTACTGCTGATTGTAGTGCAAGACAGGTTTCTAACACGCATTCCTCTCCGCATAGCATACATCGAAGCACAGGTAAGATGCAGGTCTGCCATATAGGTCTAAATGAAAGAATCCAGGTCATATTCAGATCCCTTAGCCGGGCTAGTCCAAGGACTTTAGTTATGCGGTCCCGGTAGCGTATTGCTAGGATCGTTTCTTCCATCCTTGCCGGAGTCATGTCTGCGTTTTGGTTTGCCATATCGGAGCAGGAGGTTCAAAAATAGAATACCTGCTATGAGTCCCAAAAGTAATGGTAGGCCACCAAAGATCGAATGGACAAAATTGGGAAAGATGCCTAGGACTGCTTTGAAGGGTGTTAACAGTCCCGACAAAAATTGTCTTAAATACATTCGCGATACCACTGGCATTTGACATATTTAGGATTTGGCTGAGCATTTCTGTGAAATGCACGGGGAAATTTGTTGATAAAAGTGTATGTATCTCTGCAGTTGTCCTTGCAACTTGAAGATCATAAGTTTCTTTTGATGACGTGATGGGCACTGTTGTCTGCAAAAGCACAGACTTCATTCTGCTTAAAGTATCAATTCATACAGAAGAGATATTCAAAGGAGGCCAAACCGGAGCCACTGAATCTCCAGGGCCATTTGGATACAATGTGTGCATACAGCAAGTGACCATGGAACTCACGCTTAAGAGATATGCTTTCCCTGGCACCAAGCCACAACAGCTGTGATCCGTTATTAGAACGTAACTCCCGTTAGAAAGTTGCCTAAAGAATGGCTCTATCTGTGTTGCAGGTGTGCTGTGCTGGTGGCATGAAAGGTTATTCGAAGTACCCTCACAGGCCCCATGCAAGTTAATACCTTCGCACAAAAGTATACCGCTTAGTGAATGTTTACACTTATTACCACTAAGAAATACACTTTTGTTGTTGTCACTATAACATGTGTGTGTATAAGGTAATTTCCATGATGACTTAGTGTATCCTTTACCCAACTTTTCATACTGGCCTGCTGGTATATACTCAAGGCAATTTTTAAACTGGAAAGTTGTTCTCGGAATTCTGATAATCCCGTGTATTATCCATTCAATGACAGGTCTTTCTGACATTGTCAATGGTAATCTCTCAAGTTTTTCGAAGCTCAGGATTGTATAGCCTGCTCCTTTTTGTGCCAAACTGATTTGTTTATCAGTAAGGTTAAAGATAGAAAACAATGACGTTGTGTTTATTAGACGACATGGCACATAGCCTGAACGCAGGTTTTGCAACGTCCAGCCTAGCTGTTCAATAGAACGCAATTAGGACTGGCCATGTTGTAACATTAGCAAGTCCTAGTCTATTATATCAATAGCAGATGATACAATACTGTCCAGTGACTATATTCTGGAGGACCGAGTCATTAACCCATTGTCCACAACCGAAAGTGATTTTTCCAAATTAATACGATCAATTTCCCGTATTTTCTCTGCTGTTTCAATTTGAGTTTCTTTCCATGCCTCGTTGTAAGCAGCATATATGCTGGCCACTATGAAACGTTTTTGACGCTGTTTGCGTGGTCCCATTATGAAATCTCGCAAATCAGAATCATCTTTAAGTAAAGACAAATGTTGCTTAATTTGTGCCAGTGTGGATGTTTGTAGGTATTCAAGGCATAGTTTCCCTACACTGTAAGTTGTTACTATCCCTGGATGTTGTCTCTGGGAGTATCTATGGTCTGGTCTGGTTATTTTTAACCCCTGTAATTTGTTCAGGAATCTATCTTGACAGTTATTCGTGTCTGTAAGCCAGATTAACCACTTTTTCCAATCAGGATGTGTTCTGTTTTCATTTAAAATTTGGGATACGTCTACTTCAATATCTGTGGTTGTATTATCAGGTATTGGCTTTGGAATAGACGGTTTGTTAAGGTCTTTAATCTTAGCTACGCCAAGACAGGTTGTTTGTTGAATTGTGTCATTCAAGAACATTATTTGTTCTGGGATCATGCAGGCTCGAAATAATGCTTCTAGGCCTTGTACCTGCCAATCTTTTGTACCCCAGATGGTTTTTGTTTCAATGTTATTTTTCCAGAAATCATAACACAATGTAATCATTTTTTCATAAAATGCTTCTGAATATATCAATTTAGTATTTGTCAGCATGGTTTTTGACCCTTTTTTATCCAACAGTTTATAATAAAATGTTTCTGCATTACTTGTGTTAAACCCTGAGAAGTATTGGAATTTCTCATAGAATATTTTTGAACTGCTTTTAGGTGGAGTAGCACAATGTTCCCATTGATTATATTTAAAAACATTTCTAGGTTGAGCAGATTTATGTAAATAGTGGTCTGCATAATGGGTAAAGCAGTACATCTGTTCATAATTAGATGAACCTTGCAAATAATCATGTTCTGTAAATTTTGCTGACAACACTAAATCCGACATCATATTATTTATACTTTCAAAATCCCAATCATCAGAGAATGTACTAGGTTTTACAAAGTCACTTAATGAAACCTTAAACTGATGAGGATATTTCAAGAGCTCGACTGGGCCATATATTTCGTAGTCTGTCTTGTCCCAAACTACCCCGCCGGGTATTGGTATGGCTGTGACATTCACTGATGATAGTTCTCTTTTCTCGATGTGAGATGATTTGTGAGGCTTCAGAACTAAGTTGATGTTCTGACTTGCTGTGTCCATTGAACTGTATTTCCCCTCAATGAATTTTCCCAAACAAAGTACCATGATGAGCCACAGCAGGAGGAAAAATACACCTAGCCCAATCCAAATTCTAACCATGGAGAAATAAGATAAGTTTCCTTGAGTTGATGAAAGAGTTCTGTTGCCTTTTCTCTAAAAGTCTTTGTTTCTGGCGTCACTTCAGGGTCGCTTTGATCTTCAGAAAAGTTATCGAAATTGATGAAGTAGCCAGATGCAGTTCTGTCGATCGTTGGAATAGTTTTTCCCATTTGGCTTTCATTAGCACATTCTGATGCCACATCATTGTAGACTGGTGTTTAATTACGAACTGTTTCAATTTGGTTTTCAAGAGGCACAAGTTCCATGGCATTTCTGCATATTCACTGCAGGTTTATCAAATGTGAATAGTCTTTCAGTTTGAACCTCTTGGATACTAGCAAATTTGGGTATTCTGTTACTTCTCGGGAGTCCACTGGGCCTGCTATTTATTATAGGCCACATGATTGTGGTTTTACCAGGTCGATGGATACAACTCGGTTCTCCTTTTTACCAGCAAGGGGTGGTAGTACAACTGATCTTTTTCTGTTGATCGCTAAGACTGGTACTGCTTTTCTGTAAGAAGGCCCAAATTCCTTCTTCACCGCTATTTTCTCTCTGACCAGATCCCCAATCTTTGGAATCCAGACAGGTCTTGCTGGGACAGGTGGTGTGTCTTCAGTGGTGGTTGGCAGTTGCTTTAACTTTATGTTGCTCAGGGCTTATCTTGTTTCATTTAAGTCCTGTAAAACAGCCAAACGATCTTTGATGTCAAAGTCTTTTTTCTTATCTTCTACCACTGAAGCAATTCTATCTAAGTCCTGAACATACATTCTACTTCCGAACAATAGTTCGTACGGGCTGAAACCGTTTAGAGAATTTCTTAGCAAGTTGTTAAGACTACGTTGGACGCTTGTTAAATGCTGGACCCACCCATCACCCGAGCCTAATACCTTTGCCGTTATAGATTGCTTTATGTCTCGTTTTTTTCTTTCCACTACCCCGTTTCCCTCAGGATGGAAGGGACAAGAGAACCGCAATCCAATGCCCATGCTGGTCATGGCCTCCTTATAAGCTCGAGAGCTAAAAGCAGGACCCTGGTCAGAATGAAGCATGGCAATTGCGTATGTGCCGATAAAGACTCGCAAATCTTTTATAACAGTTCTGGCGTCAGCCGAGCGCTGAGGCCACATCCATATGAATCTCGTACAGGAATCCACTGCGACCATGATATATTTATAGTTGCCATCCCTTTGTAAGGGACCACAGTGTTCCAGGTAAACACATGCTAATGGTTTATCTGAGATAAGAAGGGGTGTCTGCGCTGGTTGTTTCACTGTTGATACTTTCATTTTTTGGCATATTTCGCATTCCAGCACATATTTCTTAGTTTGTATTCTCATGCGCGGCCACCAATATCTCTGTTTTAATAATGATATTGTGGCTGAAACGCCAGCGTGTGCAGAAGCAAGCCCTTCGTGTGCCGCTGTAATTAGTCCTAACCTGTGTTCCATGTTTGTAATTACTCTATCCCCCACTCCAGGGATTCGAGCAAAAGGAACATTATTCGTATCTGTTAAATATGAGTACTTTTCTGGAAAGCCTTTTGGGAGTGTTTTTCTATCATCTTTTACTGGCGCACCGACAGCTTGTAGTATGTCGCTGTCTATTTTTGTTTTTGACCGGGTGATAGCAGCTACGGAAGCCGTTTGCACAGCTGCCTTCGCAGCTTCATCAGCCAATGAATTCCCTGCAACGTGAACGCCATCACGTTTGTCACTCAGAGTGTGTATCACGTGAGTCTTTTGTACTTCTTTCTGTAAAAGAACTACTTGTTTCCAAAGCATTTTATGCTTGATTGTGGCACCTGTGTCGGCTTTGTAATCATTTTGAACCCAAATCTGTAAAACATTATTGTAAGAATTGACGCAAAAATGCGAATCGCACACGATTAGTGTCGGGAATTCACGTTCGGAATTTTCAAGCGCTGAGCCGAACATTTTCTCAGTGATTCAGTTTTTGTTATTTTCGGTCTGAATTTACCGCAGAGCCAGCGACCTTTTACAATCGCACAGGCTGCATCATAGGATTTATCATCTACATTGTAATGCTGTACAAATCGATCTGTATAGATTATACAGGAGTACTGTTCAAGGGGCAGAATCTCGATTGGCAGATGATATTCTTTTTCATATTTTAAATCATTCAATTTTTTCATATTCGGACCATAATAGTATGTCACTTTGTCTGTATCAAGAGAATTTTCCCACTGTATCCATTTCGGATCTAGTGCCACGGTAGGCAGGTTGACCGAGCTTCTTAATGCCTCGAAGGCTGATTCTGCTGTGAAAACAGTGATTCTTTTGCCTTGCGCTAGTGCTTGTTCTCTCGCTACAGCAGTTTGCACTGCCTTTACAGTATTTTCTGTGAGACTGAATGTTTTTTCTGCTTGTGTGTACAAATGTGATTTGTAAGCTATTGGTACCGTTTCTCCCTCATTAGAGGTCAGGTACGTGAATCCGTATCTTCCTGGGATGACCCGGATTACAAGGTTGCGTGTATTGTCACGTGTTTCTAATTTTGTTTTAGCTAACATGTCTGTTTGCAGTGATCTCAAAATTTCTGTGTGTTTTTGAGTCCAGTTGATTGGTTTAAAATCAGGTTTTATTAATTCGTAGAGAGGTTTAATCCTCTCTGCATAGTTTAGAATGTAAGTTCTTCCGAAATTCAGGAAGCCTAGAATTGATTGTAAGTTCTTTAGCGTTTTCGGTGCTTGGAGTACAGCGCACTTCTCTAAGAAGTTGTCCACTAGGCATTTTCCTTCACTTGATAATTCGTATCCTAAAAATAGGACTGTTAGATGGGCAATTCGTGACTTTTTAAAGTTAAATTTGTAACCCTCTGCTGCGAACCCAAGTATTATGGTGTTCATTCTTTTCAAGTGAGTATCCAAGTCGTCGTCTGTGAGATAGATGTCATCGACATAAGATAATGCCTCATCATCATACATTTGTAGTAACTCTGTTACTCTGGCTGAGAATAGTCCTGGGCTGTTCTTGAATCCCTGTGGGAGCCTACAGAAATTTTTCTGTGACCCCATTATTGAGAAAGTGGTCAAGTGCCTCCTTTCTGGTGCAATATTTTGACAAAAGAACCCATTAGATATGTCTAATGTTGTTTTGTATTTTTTGCGAACTATGTTATTCATTAGTGCAGCACTATGCGAATTTTGTACTGCAAATGTTTTGCAACATGAGTTAAGGTGTCTGTAGTCCAAGACTAGACGATACGAATCATCTGGTTTGGAGACAGGAAACAAAGGATTGTTCATTTGAGAGGTGCATGTTTCAATTACCCCTTGGTATTCAAGTTGATCTAAAATCTCCCTGACCTGTTTTTTAGCGTCTTGCTTAATTGGGTACTGCCTTTGTTCAGTTGGTTGACATTTTAACTGGATTTTGTGAGGAGGAGAGTCCTCATCCCATCCTACATGATTTTTATATAATGCTGGTGCCTGGGCTACTGCCCATTTCCTTTCATATATATATTTAGTGTGAATTGGAATGTGATTTGAGAAGGCAGGCATAATCATTTCTTCGCCATGAGGGCACTCCCTGACAAACTCTGGGGGCCAATCTTTCTCGGCTAACAGGATGTCATAGCCTTTTGAGAGGTTATCCCTATTTTTAAAGTTGTATCTTTTCTCAGAATGCTCCCTCTGGGGAGACTGGTGTTCTCGATTCGGAGTTCTTTCTCTCCATCGAGGAGACCTTCCTCTGGACTGGAAAACTTTTTCTTTGGGAGTGGATTTTTTATTTCCATCCCAGCTCTTTTTAGGAGTGTTTAGATTATTTTTAATAAATCATTTTTCAGGATTTTGGAGTAGTTGTGGTTTTACTGGTTTCCCACCCAAACTATCTCTACCTAATTCTTCACAACATTTTTCTATTATTCTGGCAAGCTCAATTGCTATATCTGTTTCTTTTAATTTCTGGCGGATCGCCACAGATGCTGCTTCTCCTTTTATGTTGGCTAATAATATAGCCGAGACCTGGTTGAAGTCTTTCAGTGATTTCATACCAAGAGTTAAAGCAGGTTCTGGACCGTATTCATTCTGAATTTGTTTTAGTACATCTGGTATTACCGCCATGGACGGAACACCATGTGTTTTTGTGTAAATGGAAGCAAAGTATTACAAAATAATACTGTAAAAGCATTGATATGGTTTCTTAGCCATAAGATAGTTAAAATGAATAAAATATATACATTCATATATACATTGGCTAACGACCTCAACTGGTGCTTCTAACTATGCCTAGCCCGGTGCACCTGACCTAAGCCTAATACATGGGAGGGAGTAAGTAAGTAGCAATTTAAGTTAAGTTGGTTTTGCCAAGAGTTTGCTTCAAGAATTCTCTCTAAGGGTTTAGTCAGCACCATGCCTCTGGAATAGAATGTTGGAGGTCTGGTATCTCCTCTCAGGACCCGATATCCCAGTCACCCGCAAGGGTAGGCTGGAAACGCCGGAGCTGTATTTTCTCGGCAGGAGAAAAGACAGCATCTTTCTCAGCGCGTCAAGGAGGAGGGGCAGCGTCCGTGGGCTTCTCGCATCTGCTGGGCTCTCTGCAACGGGACAGCTGTTCCGCTCCAGTATTCACCACCACCGTGTGTTTGCTTAAGGCAACGTTGGTATATTTATACCTGAAAGGTGCGAGTTTGACGTACGTTTTTGGACATAAGACGTCAATAAAGATGTCACTAAGAACTGGTCGTTCTTACAGTGCTCGCAGGAGTTCTATTACTAATCAAAACAAAGCAAGCGGGGCTTTCCCAGGTTGCTGGGGGTTTGGTATATCGAAAGAACTCGGTGTGCTATCTAGGAATCTAAGGAAGTGGCTTCTGCTGTGTCACGGACTGCAGAGGCGAGTTACTGAAATATGGCTCTGATTATTATGCTATTATAGGGATATGTATTGATTATAGCCGTATAGGGGCATGAGGTCACAATATTGATCGGGGTCCTAGATAAAACACATAACCTCCAGGGCCTCTTCCTGAGGGATTTGGGTATATAAGGACACTACGTCCATCGTTACCATAATATCCTTTGCATCGTCATATTGAATTGTAGAAAGCCTATTAATGAACACTGTGGTGTCCTGTAAATGTGCAGGAATCTCCTGATTAAAAGGCTTAAAAAAGAAATCAATATATTTAGAAATGGGCTCGATTAAAGAGTCGCAGCCAGATGCAATTGGCCTCCCAGGCGGGCTTGTTTAATTTTTTTGCACTTTTGACAGAACATAAAAGACCGGCACCCTTGGACTTTTATTTAGCAAAAATGCATATTCTTTTTGGCCTAGTATCCCCTGGTCAAATCCTTTTTGGAGAATACTGAACAGTTGGCCTTAGAGTTCCAACATGGGATTTTTTCCAATCTCCCTATAACAACTGGTGTCATCTAACTGTCTCATAACTTTGGCTTTATATCTAGAGATATCCCAAAGGACGACTGCGCCCCCCTTGTCTGCTTGTTTGATCACAAGCGATGTATCCATTTTTAAGGAAAGAATTGCTTCCTTTTGACTCTTGGGGAGGTTATATTTGACATATTGCCTCTTATTCTCCATTTCCACAATTCCAGATAAAATTGTTTTCTCAAAGGTTACAACTTCCTTCGGTATTTTATTCGCCGGTGGACAGAAGCCAGATTTTTTCTTCAGACCTGTAACTTCCTCATTATCTACGACGATTGAATCTTTCAAAAAGGTTTTTAAACAAATTTTCCTACAAAATTCCATTGCCTCCAGTTTCATTTTGACGAAGTCTGTTGGTCTAGACGGCACAAAAGAAAGCCCCCTTTCCCATACTGCTGTTTCTGCCACTGACGGGACACGATCTGATAAATTAAAAAGGGGAGACGGTGTCAGTTCTTGTAATACTGTCCCCGGGTGGTCATTTCCCATGGCTGGTTGTTGTATCGGGACCGACCCCTTGATCTTTGCTGGCCTCTGCCTAAAAAAGGCGGTGGATTTTGTTGTTGATGTTGGTTGCCTCTTCTGTTAGTATTCGGACGCGGCTCACTTGTATCAGTTTCACCCCCCGATGAGGATGAAGTATCCGAAAAGGTGAGGAATTTATTCCTTGATCTACCCTGGGAGTCCTGAAGAAAACGTCTCGAGTCAGTCCGTGTATGAAAATCTGATTGTAAGTAAGGGTAAACGTTCCCCAGTGCAAAGTTCTTTTTGTCGACACAGTGTAGTCCTTAAATTCCAATATTTCTTTCTCAACCTTTTCCAATAGAGTTTTAGCGTCAGTGATAAGTTGATTATTTTTAATCTCTTCCTCAAGAGTTGAAATTTCTTCCAATTGTTTTAAAGAAATCCTGTGAGCCGTCTCAACCGTCAGGACCATAAGGTCCCTGTTGCATTTAGTCGGGGTCATCAGTAAAGAATACTGGGATGTTACGAATTTGAAGAGCTCCAGGAATAGTTCCTGCACGTAAATGCTGTAGTTGAAAATGCCCGTGCAGATTGGTTCTTATCTGTTTTTTATGTAGTCTAATCAGTTTGTCTGATTCATTCTGTGTTTTTGCAGTCAAACTTAGGGTGGCTGAAGCGAACACAGGTGGGGCGCTAATCAACCATTTTATGTGCTCTTCACTATAAGCGAAGGTGTCTCTTTCAGTCATAATCCTAACTGTCACTAATCAACAGAAAAAACAAAATAATAGAAAAAAATAAAAAATAAAACACATTGACAAAAACAAAGTGTGAACACAAATCACTCAACTTGAGAACCTGAGGGCTCTCGTCTACACTAGCGTTAGAAGGAAAAATGTTGTTCCCACGCAGTAGACCTCGCGAGTAACCACCCGCACTATAATCAAGAAACACCAAAGGGTCTTGACTCTACTCAGTAAGACTGAGTCACTATAACAACAAAACGGAACACTTGCCAAAACTGAGCAGCACTCCAAAAATGTATTACATAGCCAGAACCTATGAGTAAAACATATAGGTCCGCACTTTTTGCTACGCCATTAATTATTTTTATTTAGTCAATATTTTTTCACATTACTGTACCAACAACACTTTATAAACATGTGCTTCAACAATGAATATAAAAGAAGGGAAACTCTATATACAAAGCTGAATTTCATCAAACTAACACTATCACCGAGACACCACCAAACACTCAATGCAAACCTTCAAGCAATGCACAAAACGATCCAACCAAAAACTTATACCAGACACTCACACCATCCAGCCACCCCACCAGGGCGGGAACACAATCCCTTTTACGTGGCTCCAGGCCTGGTGGAACACACTCAAACTCCCAAGACAAACAACCAAATAGATCCTATATATTCCTACTGGAATGCAGAACAGATTCTAAGTGATCACCATTTCCTACATCCAAGACCTAGTTCATTACATCAGTGAGTCAATAACATAACATGGTTTGTTTGACAAAGGGAAAGAAGGTCGACGCGTTTCAAACCCAACGGTTTGTCGGGTTCTCATCAGGACCATGAAATTCTATAGACAGAGAAAGAAAACAACAGTTCTTATTTTTTGTGGTACCTACGATCACTGCTTCACAAAAGCGCACACCAGCCGGTGCACATCACCCACCTTATTCAGTTCGCTGACCAAATCTGCTACCTCAAAACCACAATGATATAAATGTTCTGAAAAGACAAACATAAAACACAAAACAATCCTTAAACCTAATATCAAGATCAGGCACTGTCCTAACGTGGCAGTGGAATTCAATCGAGGTCGCTTACCAAATGAAGAGCTTGTATATGTGCTCCCTTGTTATTTGGTGCCAGTTTCAGGATGACCTGCCAAAAAGTGGCCGACTCTTAATACATATTGATTCGTCATGTGACTCATACTGTTTGAATCCCAAAAGATGGGGCTTACCTGAGTGGCACGTTGAGATGTGTATAGACACTTTACTCCATATCTCTAATTTGCGAACTGATCTGTGGGGGGAGATGTATGGTTGTTGAGGCAAGAGAACTGGGAATTTAAGGAAAAATCTGCACTACTATTGAAATAACATACACTATATAGGAATAGAAGGTGCTAAGTCCAGACACGTGATCCCCACACGGGCCTTAAGGAAGATAGGCAACCTACCACCCGAGAGAACTAATTTTGGAAATTGGACAGCACCCTTCAAAAATTATACACCATAGCAGAACAGTTGTTAAAAACGAACTTACAAATAAACAAAGTATTAGTTTTCCCAAATGTTCAGATAAGACACACAAAAGTTGTAACTTTGATTTTCACTCTTTTATTCAGTTTTTATTCTTTCTTTTTTCTTTTTTTGATAGTTGCGAATAGCCGACGCGTTTCGTCCATTGCCGGACTTCTTCAGGGCTTAAAATAATCTTTCTGATTACGCTTTTCACATCCGTCTCGATCAGGCTTTCATGGAGTTTCTTTTATTAGTTGAAGGCCACAACGCGATGCTCCTATATGTTCCAGCCCCTTGACCTTACTGTGGGCCTGCTTTTGTCTTTTGTCGACACCGACTGTTACTAGGATCTGTGATCTTGCTTACAATCTTTCAACTAATAAAAGAAACTCCATGAAAGCCTGACCGAGACGGATGTGAAAAGCGTAATCAGAAAGATTATTTTAAGCCCTGAAGAAGTCCGGCAACGGACGAAACGCGTTGGCTATTCGCAACTATCAAAAAAAGAAAAAAGAAAGAATGAAAACTGAATAAAAGAAAGAAAATCAAAGTCGCAACTTTTGTGTGTCTTATCTGAACATTTGGGAAAACTAATACTTTGTTTATTTGTATGTTCGTTTTTAACAACTGTTCTGCTATGGTGTATAATTTTTGAAGGGTGCTGTCCAATTTCCAAAATTAGATGTATGGTTGTTTACTTGTATGAACACTTGCATGATAGCCAAACTATATTTTTGTTGATCGCGCGCAGATTACCTTAGAAAACGTGTTAGAAGAACGCCCATGTCCTCTCAGTCTGGCGTGTGACGACCACTAACACATGGAATTTCAGAACATTTATATCATTGTGGTTTTGAGGTAGCAGATTCGATCTGCGAACTGAATAAGGTAACGATGTGCACCGGCTGGTGTGCGCTTTTGTGAAGCAGTGGTCGTAGGTACCACATTAAATAAGAACTCTTGTTTTCTTTCTCTTTCTATAGAATTTGATGGTCCTGATGAGAACCCAACAAACCGTTGGGTTTGAAACGCGTCGACCTTCTTTCCCTTTGTCAAACAAACCATGTTATGTTATTGACTCACTGATGTAATGAACTAGGTCTTAGATGTAGGAAATGGTGATCACTTAGAATCTGTTCTGCATTCCAGTAGGAATATATAGGATCTCTTTGGTTGTTTGTCTTTGGGAGTTTGCGTGTGTTCCACCAGGCCTGGGGCCACGTAAAAGTGATTGTGTTCCCGCCCTGGTGGGATGGCTGGATGGTGTGAGTGTCCGGTATAAGTGTTTGCTTGAACTGGTTTGAGGTATGCTTGAAGGTGGGCATTGAGTGTTTGGTGGTGTCTCTGTGATAGTGTTAGTTTGATGAAATTCAGAGTTTTGTATATAGAGTTTTCCTTCTTTTGTATTCATTGTTGAAGCACATGTTTATAAAGTGTTGTTGGTACAGTAATGTGAAAAAAATATTTGCTAAATAAAAATAATTCATGGCGTAGCAAAAAGTGCGGACCTATATGTTTTACTCATAGGTTCTGGCTATGTAATACATTTTTGGAGTGCTGCTCAGTATTGGCAAGTGTTCCGTTTTGTTGTTATAGTGACTCAGCCTTACTGAGTAGAATCAAGGCCCTTCGGTGTTTCTTGATTATAGTGAGGGTGGTAACTCGCGAGGTCTACGGAGTAGGAAAAAAGAATTTCCTTTTAACGCTAGTGTAGATGAGAGCCCTCGGGTTTCTCCAGTTGAGTGATGTGTGTTTACACTTTGTTTTTGTCTATATGTTTTATTTTTTATTTTTTTCTATTGTTTTGTTTTTTCTGTTGATTAGTGACAGTTAGGATTATGACTGAAAGAGACACCTTCCCTTATAGTGAAGAGCACATACAACGTTTGATAAGCGTCCCACCTGTGTTCGCTTCAGCCATCCTAAGTTTGACTGCAAAAACACAGAATGAATCAGACAAACTGATTAGACTACGTAAAAAAGACTACGTAAAAAATAGATAAGAACCGATCTGCACGGGCATTTTCTCCTACAGCATTTAAGTGCAGGAACTATTCCTGGAGCTCTTCAAATTTGTAACATCCCAGTAGTCTTTACTGATGACCCCAAATATAAGAAGGGATATAGTCACATCGAGACTAAATGCAGCAGGGACCTCATGGTTCTGACGGTTGAGACGGCTCACCGGATTTCTTTAAAACAATTGGAAGAAATTTCAATTCTTGAGGAAGAGATTAAAAATAATCAACTTATTACTGGCGCTAAAACTCTATTGGAAAAGGTTGAGAAAGAAATATTGGAATTTAAGGACTACACAGTGACCCAAAAAAGGTAACAAATTTGAATTAGACAAAAAGAACTTTGCACTGGAGAACATTTACCCTTACTTACAATCAGATTTTTATACACGGACTGACTTGAGACGTTTTCTTCAGGACTCCCAGGGTAGATCAAGGAATACATTCCTCACCTTTTCGGCCCCTCCATTCTTGGTAGGGGTGTGAAACTGATACAAGTGAGCCACGTCCGAATACTAACAGAAGATGCAACCAACATCAACAACAAAATCCACCGCCTTTTTTAGGCAGAGGCCAGCAAAGATCAAGGGGTCTGTACCGATACAACAACCAGCCATGGTAAATGACCACCCGGAGACAGTATTGCAAGAACTGACACTTTCTCCCCTTTTTCATTTATCAGATCATGTCCTGTCAGTGGCAGAAACAGCAGTATTGGAAAGGGGCTTTCTTTTGTGCCATCTAGACCAACGGACTTTGTCAAAATGAAACTGGAGGCAATTGAATTTTGTAGGAAGATTTGTTTAAAAACCTTTCTCAAAGATTCAATCGGTATAGATAATGAGGAAGTTACAGGTCTGTAGAAAAAAATCTGGCTTCTGTCCACCGGCGAATAACGTACCGAAGGAAGTTGTAACCTTTGAGAAAACAATTTTGTCTGGAATTGTGGAAATGGAGAATAAGAGGCAATATGTCAAATATAACCTCCCCAAGAGTCAGAAGGAAGCAATTCTTTCCTTAAAAAATGATACATAGCTTCTGATCAAACAAGCAGACAAGGGGGGGCGCAGTCGTCCTTTAGGATATCTCTAGATATAAAGCCGTAGTTATGAGAAAGTTAGATGACACCAGTTGTTATAGGAAGATTGGAAAAAATCCCACGTTGGAACTCCAAGGCCAACTGTTCAGTATTCTCCAAAAAGCATTTGACCAGGGAATACTAGGCCAAAATGAATATGCATTTTTGCAAAATAAAAGTCCAAGGGTGCCGGTCTTTTATGTTCTGTCAAAAGTGCACAAAAGTGAAACAAGCCCGCCTGGGAGGCCAATTGCATCTGGCTGCGACTCTTTAAACGAGCCCATTTCTAAATATATTGATTTCTTTTTTAAGCCTTTTATGCGGGAGATTCCTGCACATTTACAGGACACCACAGCTTTCATTAATAGGCTTTCTGAAATTCAATATGACGATGCAAAGGATATTATGGTAACGATGGACATAGTGGCCTTATATACCCAAATTCCTCAGGAAGAGTCCCTGGAGGCACTAACATACTTCTTGGAGACAAGAGAAAAACCAGCTAGAGTTCCGACTGGTTTCATCATTGAGCTAGCTAAATTTGCTTTACAGAAGAATTATTTTTCCTTTGAATCTGACTTTTTTTTTACCAAACAAAGGGGGTTGCCATGGGCTGCCCTTTTGCTCCTGAGTTAGGAGTATTGTTTATGGGATTATACGAAGATAAATTCATTTACAACAGCAATCCCTTCATTGAGCGCATCTCAAATTGGATGTGCTATATTGATGATGTTTTCTGGATTTGGTCGGGGACACAAGACCAGCTCAATGATTTTTGTAATTGGCTAAATGCAAGGACAGAAGATATCAAGTTTAGATGCAACTCTTCCAAAAGTCAGATCACTTCCCTGGATGTACAAGTGTACCCATCAGAAGGGGGTCTGGTGACAACGTTGTTTAGAAAACCAACGGATAGGAATAAGGCGCTCCATTATACGAGCAACCATCCTAGAAGCTTGAAACAAAATCTGCCCTTTGGGCAATTTCTTAGGATTCGGCGTAGTTGCTCCTTTAAAGACGAGTATTTTTTGCATGCAAACAACCTAATGGACCGTCTAATAGAGCGGGGCTACCGCAAAATATTGCTAAAGCACGCCATTCACCGTGCATGGTGGGTACCGAGAGAAACAGTATTGGAAAGAAGAGTTAAACCTCAAATGGATCAAATGGTATGCGTCACAACATTCTGCCCAAATGCAAATCAGTTCAAGAAAATCGTCAATCAAAACTGGCACTTAGTGAAAAATTTGGACAAAGTGCTGCTACAGCCCCCATTATTCGCTTTTAAAAAAGAGAAAAGCATCGCAAATCATATTGTCCGGGTGGCACTACCAAAATCAGAAGGAGCCACTTTAAGGAGCATGATTGGTCTGGCACCGGTGATGGGCCACCATAAATGCTGATCTTGTTCCTGCTGCGATCAGACATTGGAAGGAGTTGTTTTATCACATGAAGGTATCAACTGGAGACAAGAAACATTCACAAATTGTAAATCAAAGAATATGGTTTATGGGATCTTGTGTCCATCTCCAAAATTGTATGTGGGCAAAACTAGTCAGGAAGTTCGCCAACGAGTCACGCAGCACAAGTCAAGACTTAGGACGAAATGTTGCAAATGCCCCTCTAGTAAACCATTGGAAGTCAAAGGAACATTTGGAGAAAGATTTGAAATGGACTGTGATCTCCAAAATTGAGACAGATACTCGGGGTGGTGACATTGAGGGCAAATTAAGTCAACGTGAGCCACTATTAATAATGAAGTTCAATACAGCGATACATGGACTGAATGAAGTTTCCGAATTATTCAAACCATAAGATGTCACTTCCACTGTGCGGAGAGTTGGATGGCTCCGTCACGATGTTGGTAAAGTAGGCCTTTGCATTAGAGCGTTTGTCTTTAAGTCGTTTTTTTAATAAAAAAAGCCTTTCATTTTTTTAAGACTTTTTTTAAAAAGCCTGATGCACTATACTCGTCTATTGATCTGACGCCTTTTTATGATGGTCAGTGAGGGCTGGCTGACCCCCACTCTAGACCCTATGATTTTTAAAGCACACTAACCACACGTTCTGGCATTTAAGCAATACCGGTGATTTGTTGATGCCAAGACTCATGATACCAGGTGTCCTAGCCAGTCAGATAAAAAACCGTTGCTTGATTGGTTACAATCCTTAAATAGATGATAGTGTCAAGATACATGTGATCGGGTTTCCCGGCACGTTTTTATGCTGTAGTGAGTTTAACCTTTAGGGGCGAATCACTTTGGCAGATATAATGAAGCCTCAGAGACCAGTGGCACTAGTGGCTCCGACAAACTGGGTGAATACTAAGCTCTCCAACCATCGTTTGCCTACCACATGTTACAGGCGTGAATTCTAGGCACCTACTGTGTCTCGAAAAAAGTTTACGGACGGCACAGTATTTTACAAATAAAGCTTTCGCTTTAAACTTGTAACCATGACGACGTGGCTTTATTTTAAGACATGACGAACATGTGACCACGCCTAGTGAGCCGGCATTGGTTCGCGGCATGGGGCTTTTAAAACTACGTATCCCAGCCACCCTCCATATCCAGCATGCCATGCGTAAGTGGTCATCACACGCCAGACTGAGAGGACGTGGGCGTTCTTCTAACACAGAAGATTGATTTCCTGAGGTAATCTGCGCGCGGTCAACGAAAATATAGTTTGGCTATCATGCGAGTGTTCATACAAGTAAACAACCATACATCTTCCCCCACAGATCAGTTCACAAATTAGAGATATGGAGTAAAGTGTCTATACACATCTCAACATGCCACTCAGGTAAGCCCCATCTTTTGGGATTCAAACAGTATGAGTCACATGACGAATCAATATGCATTAACAGTCGGCCACTTTTTGGCAGGTCATCCTGAAACTGGCACCAAATAACAAGGGAGCACATATACAAGCTCTTCATTTGGTAAGCGACCTCGATTCAATTCCACTGCCACGTTAGGACAGTGCCTTATCTTGACATTAGGTTTAAAGATTGTTTTGTGTCTTATGTTTGTCTTTTCAGACATTTATATCATTGTGGTTTTGAGGTAGCAGATTTGATCTGCGAACTGAATAAGGTAGGTGATGTGCACTGGCTGGTGTGCGCTTTTGTGAAGCAGTGGTCGTAGGTACCACATTAAATAAGAACTGTTGTTTTCTTTCTCTTTCTATAGAATGTCATGGTCCTGATGAGAACTCATCAAACCGTTGGGTTTGAAACGCGTCGACCTTCTTTACCTTTGTCAAACAAACCATGTTATGTTATTGACTCCTTGAATTAATGAACTAGTTCTTGGATGTAGGAAATGGTGATCACTTAGAATCTGTTCTGCATTCCAGTAGGAATATATAGGATCTATTTGGTTGTTTGTCTTTGGGAGTTTGCGTGTTTTCCACCAGGCCTGGGGCACACGTAAAAGTGATTGTGTTCCCGCCCTGGTGGGATGGCTGGATGGTGTGAGTGTCTGGTATAAGTGTTTGCTTGAACCGGTTTGAGGTAAACTTGAAGGTGGGCATTGAGTGTTTGGTGGTGTCTCGGTGATAGTGTTAGTTTGATGAAATTCAGCTTTGTATATAGAGTTTCCCTTCTTTTGTATTCATTGTTGAAGCACATGTTTATAAAGTGTTGTTGGTACAGTAATGTGAAAAAAATATTTGCTAAATAAAAATAATTCATGGCATAGCAAAAAGTGCGGACCTACATGTTTTACCCATAGGTTCTGGCTATGTAATACATTTTTGGAGGGCGGCTCAGTATTGGCAAGTGTTCCGTTTTGTTGTTATAGTGACTCAGCCTTACTGAGTAGATTCAAGGCCCTTTGGTGTTTTTTGATCCATTTGTTACTGTAGGCAGTGGATTGGCGAAGTTTAATAATGAGGCTGTGATCCCCAGAAAGATGGTGCAGTGTATGAATCCACACATTTAAGGCGGAGTCCTCTATGACCCTTGGTACATACTTGCCCTTCAGAAAAGACACCTTTTTGGGGAGCTTACTGTGCCACTTCCTAAGATGTGCACAGTGTGGGCACCTTCAGAAAGCTTGTTTGCCTCTGTAGCCAGGTCAGTAATGCAGTGTATTGTTCTAAGGATTGCAGGGGTCACTATGGGAGCAATAATTATACTATATTAACAATCATACTTATGAATTCCAAACAATGTTTTAATATCCAAAGTTATAAATAGGCTTTCTGCAAACATAAATGCAGTGAGAGATGAATCAAATAAAATGTGAAGATGTGCTCAGACAAGCAAAGTGGTACGTGCGACTTAAAATGCAATCTGTGTACCACAATCAAATCAGCTACAATACAGCCCAACAAGTTAACAATAGTTTAAATGCAAATTAGGGTCTGTATGTAATGTCAAGGACGTTTCGATCCTTTGTAAATGATAGGATCATCATCAGGCCGAGTATAAATGTACATGTGAGATGTAACAAAATGTCATGTGTTGGGGAAAAATCATATTGCAACCTTGGTTGAATAAATGAACGTATACAGCTGAAGTGCACACGAATGCTATGCATCAGAGATAGATGCCGAGAACCACAGTCAGGTAAGCAAGGACTGTCTGGGGCTCATCCATTACCCGGTTTGGACTCCTCATATTTATCTTCGGACTGATTAACCCCCGGCATAATTAGTTGGCCACTTCAGCTGTGTAAATTCGACCATGGTTGCAATGAGACTTTTCTAATCCTTGGAATACATTTTCACCCAGGTCTCTATGAAATCAAGGCCCCACCCCCGTATTCCTTGAAACATAGTAATACGATGTGGGCACACCTGAAAAAGTGTTTCCTCAGTTGCACTAGCCCATGTCTACATTTCCTTATTCAATTGAGTGGACGGCCCATTGAGATCATGCTTGGGCAAAGCGTGTACCCCAAATTAGGTATTACATGTCCCTATGTCCTTTCTGTATGACCCAACTGCTCTGGCAGCTCCACAAAGGAAAAAAACACTGATTGCTCCCAAGCCGCATTTCCGTAATACGACCCTAGATGTTGAGCAGCATCAAACGTAGAACAGTCCCAAACATGTACAGTAAGCGATAGGGGACTATACTGGAGAGAAAACAGGTTGGCACCCCCACGGGCAGACGTTCAAGGATAGCAAAACAAGTGATTGACTTTAACTACCATCAAAATAAATGTCAAAGCATCGTCATGATTTGTGCTTTAGGAGAGTGTTCAGCACAATAATCTTGCTCCTTCTTAAGGACCATTATTAGATTATTTTTAGGCTGTCTAACCACCTTACTATTGCGCGGACCACAAATGGCATAGGAATTAGATACAGAGCTGGGGAGTTTAACCAGTGGTTCCTTTCAACCAATTGATCTATATGTTACTATAAGTACCTTTTCTGGAAAACAGTACTTGTGCAAGAGCTACATGTAAGATTCAGCTTTCTACACTGTTCAGAGTCTTTTATCAAGGTCCACTGGGATTAGGTGGCTCTTGTTACCCACCCCAGATTTATATCTAAAATGTCTTCACAATTTTATCTTAATACTCTCTTTATCAATATACTTTTGGGAATACTGCTAGACCTGCAGATAATGCTTTTGATACATCCTGAAAGCGACTACAGTGACCTTGCATGCAAATACTTCAGTTTAAAGAGACAAAGAGATATGTAGAGTTGCAACTTGGATATTGCCTCAAACTTCCCCCAAGCACCAGTGATTTGATTAGAATACCTAGGGTGATACCATTGTGACAAGGTTGTTCTGAAGAATTTAAATAGTTAAAGGTTTCTCATATTCTAGCATCCTAGGTAATTAAAACGTGTTAACCTGTTCATATTGATGGAGTGTAAATGCTAAAAGACGTTTGCCTCAATCAATTCTCGCTATCAAAACAAATTTCGATAATTATCTCTTGATGAAAACATGTAAACTGCTTAAGTCAAAAAACGTGAGATTTCATACTGCATCGTAAAAGCATGCAGAAGTGTTTGAAACATGGAAATATGAAAACATAAACAAAGAGAGAGAAACAATGATTATTTAACTATGTATGTAATCACATGTTTTGATGAACACTTTAACATAGAAAGTGTGGTGACAATAACTTCTAAAATGTGTCAAAATGAAATAATGGCTGCATAATAAAGCACATGAAATGATTAAAATGCTTAATTCAGGAACAATCAATAGTATGTAAACCTGCAGCTGACTCTGTTATGTGATAAAAACGTGTACTTCAGAATGACACGTTAATATTTGTTTTGAAAATGATAACCATGCTGATGATGTTGGTACAAGTGCCTAATATTGACATATAACCTTTAAACAAGAATAATGATTGAATTAATTAAAGAAGTCGAAATACAATTATTAATGTGTGTTTTATATTAATTATAATGTGGTAATGATTCAGCGAAATTTCATGTAGACTTCAGAGGCTTATTTTGCCAAAAGCAGAATCTAGCTGAATTAGTTACTTAAGACGCTGTGAGAACTTTCCGTGAAGTTTATTTTCTGTATTTCACAACAATGGACTCCCTTCTGATTTAGCAACACATTTGACAGAAATGTATCAATACTATTGTAAACTTAGAGAGAGCGCCTGGGAACGGACAGACTGTAAGTAAAGTGAAGTTTTCTTACTTCAGAGGAAAGGATAGATATATAAGTTATATAACATAATCGGAACTTAATGAATTTACAAGAGGAGTACTTAATGCTTTTGGATTTCTTAGTGAGGTATTGATCACACCATGAGCAGCCCATTGTAAATAGCCAATGGAACCCATGTGGGCCGATGGAAAAGATACTTTGCGGGTGTGATGGAGCAAGGTTGCGCATGTAATGCGACTTGCTTGGATTCAGTCCTCTCAGAATAACGTAATAATATGCTAACCAATATGTTTTGTTTACTAATAATTGCACCGCACGACATTTCTAGTATCTGGGGGATGCTTGCCTATGTGCTTTTACTAACCGTAATTCAAATGCACTAAAATGGCTGCCACAACGCAGGAACTTTACTGCGCATGCGTCTGTCATACTCATGTGACATGACGTAGTCTCTCTGCTTGGTGGGAGAACTTTGCTCCTGTGCACCAGAACTAAGATGGCTTCTCTATGTTTTCACATGCTAATGCTTGCATGGCCGCTTTTATTAAATTGTTTGTGCTGCTTAAATCTTAACGCTGTAGTTATAATAAAATAATGGGAATAGAGTAGAGATAAGTGGTATACAGTGCATTTATTTATTCTTTGTTCTAAAACTGTTTCTCTTCTACTTTGCTAATAGCTCGTGTTTGGACTAATCAAAATCAATGTTGCTACATCTTGGTTTCTGAATTGAACATGCGCTGTCTTCACCCGAGTCCACAAGCCATGGCATTGAACCCATGTCAGCATCAGACTTGGCTGTGAAAACTCTCAGAACCTGACCTAATGAACTCTCCAGAGGAAGAGAATGATTTAAAATGTTAATACATTGTATTTGGTATTGATACCTTCACTGCCGGGTGGAATAAAAGTGCATGGGAAAATAAAGTTATGGGAGGGAACATTAATTTGAATATATGGATGAGGTAACCTCATAACTGGTATGGTGTGATGACCTCTCCTCGTCTTTTGACCAATACAATTGTGAGAATACACAACTTGCAACATTGGGGGGGGGTGGTACACTGCCCTGGAAAATGGTATATCTAAGGTAGGCTTAGCTAGTTAGATTGTCCGACTTGTCCGAATAGCTGACCTGTCACTGACCCAACGCATTCAATAGGCGATCGAGAGCAGAGGTGCTGGCGGAGCACTCTGTCAGAAGATTCGATAACCCAATCGGGGTCCGACTGTTAGCTGCAGAGAGGGTTGCAACGCATGCATTGCACTTTAACTGTGGGTGCCAGTCCTGACCTGCGGTGGTCCTGTCCTGATCCAATTTGGTCTGTACTTATCCTGATTTCTGGTCTACACCTGCTCTATCCTGTTGGCACCTGCATTATCGGGGGTCTCCTGTTCTTTATCCCAGCCCGTGGCCAGGGTTGGTCTACACACCATTCTAGGTAAATATGAAATAGGGTGAACAAAGTTATTGAACTGTTTTTCTTTTCCTTCCCTTCCCATATTTCTATGCTTAAAGAAAATCTCGTTAAATACTTTCACATCAGTTTTGCTTTTAATCCTAACAAACTCTGACGGATTTAGTATGGACATTTGACACTTAAACTTAGATAGATAAAGTCTTCAAACCTTTTCCGAGTCTGTGGTTATTCTATGAGTGCAAATGTATTTACTGCCTATTATGCAAACACCTTTGATCCCTTAGGACTCTAGGTACTGGTGACTAGGATTGGTAAGTCAAATGGTATAGGTCCTAAATGGTTAAAACAATCTGCTTAAGCATAGGTTTACCTGTTCTAAGTGTGTAACGTTATTATGGACCCAGGTGAGTATGGTAAAACGAGCAGGTGAGCCCGCGCTCTATCAGTTATAAACCGTAAACCTTTGGAAATATAATTGCCCCTTGGAGGAGGAGTCGGGGCTGACTTGAATTTTCCATTTTCCCTGCCTGGCATGCTATAGACTGACCTCTGTTCCGGAACCTGCACTTTGCGGGCTGGTAAAGTTGAGCAGGAAATAACATTTTGGCTGAAAGGTTAACTGACTCCTTCCTGTGGCACGCTGTGCTTCAGTTCTGACATAAACATAGTTCTCTATCGCATACGGACAATATCTCAATCATATTTGGTTAGTATGATTTTTTTCAATTTGACTACAATGAAGCATTAAGGACTGGACCACAGGAACAGGTTGCTTTGGAGGGCCTTGCAGAATTGCTGCCGCTCTCTAAAAATAAAGGCAGATGAGACCCACCAGCACAAATTAACCCATCTCCAGGCTATTTTAGCCACTTTGCGCAGAGTTTGAGAGAGAGAGAGGGTGAAGCCATGCTCTGGATGCTCGCACCTCTGGGGACCACTCTTCCTGACATCTCTCAAGTGCATAAAAGAGTGTCGTCGGTCCACGGCCTGTATTTCCGCCAACCTTAAATGCTTGCCTGTTTGTTTACATAGAAGAGGGGGAAGCCGGTCTATGGACGCTCGCACTGCTGGGAACTAATCTTCCCGACATCCCTCATGCACTTAAGTGTGTCACAAGGACGTGCACAGGGGCCCGTCTGAGCCAAGGGTGGGCCCGCCAACACCCATCATTGCCTGGAAAAGGCTGGGCTGGGCCACGCCCCTAATATTTTTTTTTTGGTGGGCTCTTTGTAGTTACCACATCCCTTAATTAAGGAAATCGACCAAGAGGAAAACTGCTAAAACTACAGAAGCAGGGGGTGAAATAGTTAGCACATTAGACTCCTTCCTGATAAGAGCAGCAGATGTGCTGTCTAAGGAGATCAAACTGACGGAGCGCCGCCTCTCCCTGGAAGAGGTAAGAACTGTCCCTCTTCCAAATGACGCAAGCATTTTACCACCTTTGCTAAAATGTAATATGATTTCCACTACCCCTGCTTCTCCTAGTAATTCTAAAGTCCCTGAAACTGATGCTAGCCCAATAATGGAACCTCTGGGTAAAAGGACGCGAGGAAGGGTAAAAAAGCCTGATATGACTAAATCCACAAAAAACACTAAAAACACTTACTCGGATATATCAGTGGATACGCACTTGATTACTGCTCCCACACTATCCTTAATGCCTTCTTTTTACGACCTATATCAAACCTGGAATCGATTCTTTCAATGATTTTACAACCCATTCTCACCAGACTGGCTAAAATAGAGAAGTATAACCTCGCTATCTAAAAGAGAATATGGTCCCAGTTATGAGAGAAGTCATTCCCAACTCCGATCACTACACAGTCATTTGCTCTTCCCCACCGCTTCTGCTTTGTTGTCACTGGGAACTGCTCCAATACCACCGGTTGAGAATGTAGCTGATTCCCACAGTGTTCAAACGCAGAATTCCCTGACTGAGGCCATGAAAAAGAATTCTGTACCAGACCCTCAACCACTGCAACACTGCATAACCTCAGTGGAAGACAGATGTCAAATGGGGGTGATGGGGAGGTTGGGTAGTAACACTGACCTTAATATTAATGATGAATGTATGGGTGGTAGGGGCACCTCTGGTTCTAACTGAGGGCAAACAACCTCCCAGAGGTCCCAGTCGTTTAAGCATAGAGCGATACTGGATCTCTCACCAGCAGCGTGCCCCTTTGTTATTATCTTAGTTAATATTCCGGAATTGAAGACCGCTCAGCAGGAATCTACAAAGCACTTAATGCATAAGCTCTATATTGGCTCTCTAGATTCCATACAGGTAGGATTAAACTATATCAACATCTGATTTAGGCCAGAAGAGTAAATTGGCTAGGGCCGGCAATCAAAACCGCAGGAGGGGACTGAATAGTGATTCATTTTAACAGCCAATTAATCACTTGTTGAGAACACTGCCCAACACTCCAGCATTTGATTCTGAGATCTTTCCACTACCGTTAGGTTTTTTCTATAAACCCCCAGGTCAATCACAAATGTATATACTAGGGTGAAGGCCCCTTATCCCTTCTACTGCCTTACCAATCCTTACTTTGACCAACAAAATGCCCCCATTCCGATCAGCAATAGATATGCTCCATTGGGTGACCTTGAAGCGTGTGATTGACTTCACAAAATTCCAGCAAATCTCCCTGGGAAAAAGGTATAGTCCTCTCACCAGTGAGACCAGATTCAGTGGATCATGACTTTGAACCTTTAAAAATTATTTTATTGAACATTTCGGGCTATAGCCACAAAAAAAATAACTCTGACTGGCTGACTCTGGTCACACAATATGATTTTTTATGTTTCCAAGACAACTGGTAAAGTGATAAGATTCATATAGATGGCTATCACTCCTATCAACCAGATGCAGCGCGATAGTAACCCTAGTTGCCAACACTTCTAGGCTTAAGGTAATGAAAAATGTTAATATTTCATACTATCATCACATCCTTTTATTTGACGGCCATAAAAGTCAGGATTGGATTCTTATCAATTTCTATAACAATAACTTATATTGCAACTGTATTGGAACCACTGGAGAGGGATATTGGTAACTCACCATAAAAGGTTGCATGATGTAACCACTACCTGCTAAACCACGCATGCCTGAAACATGCATGCTAAACTACGAACATACCTCAATAACGCAGTTTAAACAACGACTTACTTAACTATGCCTTGAAGTACCTTTACATTGAAAATAATGGAACCAGGACAATTCCAACTCCTCATGCGTTAGTCACAAAATTACAAACATAAGCACATATTTAAAGACAAAATAAATTTCCAAAAAATAGTGTGCAATTTCCCAAAAAGTATTTATATTAACAAACATGCAATAATTCTTATTTTCAATATCTATACTACATTAAACATAATTTACAAAGATCGTACGGCGTACCAACAAGCTACTGATGAGAAACACTGACAAGTAAGTCCATCAAATATTGTGACATATTGGAGGAACTAGACAGGGAACTAAAATGGTGGACAACCGTATAGTAGCTCAATTGAAAGCACATTTTAAAAAGTACACGTTTTCACATTAAAAACAATATTAAAAAAATCAGTTTTCAAAACATATAGATATAAGTCTTTTTTTTAAAGAACAACTCTACGAAGAACATATATAAAAAAAACGTCCATCCACCATTTTGTCAAGTTCTACTCTGGATACCGCACTGAGCAGAAGTATTGTTCGCAGCTGAGCATCACAACTGTCATATTTGAGCCAGGAGTGCCAACGTCTAGCCTCAACAGGTAACTTTGAACTAAAATAATTCTTACAATTGTTAAAATCAAACTTAAACATACACAATAACGTGCCTAGGGTGTCTTCTTTTACATACCTTGGGGTCGTATTCGACGAGAGAGGCTCATGGGTTCCCCAAGAGAAAATCAAAAAAATGCAGTCTCTAGATCTACATCATCCCTGTTAGGATTTGCCCAACGTCTGGGGGCAAGGCCATTGGAAGCCATCCTTAAGGTGTACTCCTCAATGTGCCGAGCCATTGCCTCCTATGGCTCCTCAATATGGGGTTTTAAGCAGCAGGAGGGGTTGCAGCAAGTAGAAAATACATTTTTGCGTAGCCTTTTGTCCGTTCGCCAGTCTACTCCAACTTTCTCTATACATCAAGAACTGGGGCAGGGCTATGTTTCAAATGTCACAAGAACCACCCCGCTATTGTGCTGGCTCAAAACGTGGATCAACCCAGAACTGACTCTGAATCATCAAATCCTCCAGGATTGTGTCAAACTGGAGAAAGCTAGAAAAATTAAGTGGGTGTCCTATGTTAAGTCCATGCTATATAAATTGGCGCGCCCAGATTTATTTGAAACACCAGATAGAATTTGTAAGGAAGATGTGAAGTGGGTCAAGATTAATTTTATGAACTTATTGTTGATGGAACGGGAATATCAGGAGATGAAGAAGCCCCTAGTTAGGGCTCATTTTTTAACGAAATCTACCGTGCTTACTGAACCCTACCTAATATTGGTGAATCGGGCCTTCCATCGCTGGTTACTGATTAGGTTCCGTTTTAATTTGATCCACTTGACTTTGGATGAATTCCCTGTGTGGTCTAAACCAGAAGATGCAGCCCCCTGTCAATGTGACAGTTATTCCGTACAAGACACTATGCACTTTATGATGTTCTGTGACCTTTTTGATGAAATTCGATGGAAGTTTTTAATCCCTATATTGAGGGGCAAGGGCTTTTTGCAAGTTAGGCCAGCCCTGCTCTATCTTCAAATGTTGAGTAGCCCAATGGATATGTTTGCCATCTCTAGTTTTCTTGTAGCTGCTGTTCGTATAAAAAAGAGAAGAAGCGCCAGACTAACAATATTGTAATTATTCGCCTATATTATATGTTTTTTATTGTTTTTATATATATAAGTTATTTTATCACTATGAAATTATGTACACTGATTTGATGAACATGTTTTTAAATCATGGATTAGTTTAATTCTGTTTAAATTTTGAGTGTACTTTTATGATTTTAATTAATCGAATAAAATGGATTGTCTGTCTGTCTGTCTGTCATACACAACAGATTATTATTTTTGATTTAATTTCCAGATTTTGAAAAACACAATCAAGGCAGCCTAACCTGCTATCAAACTTACATCCCAGTTCATTAACTTGTATATTGAATTTTATATGCCAGCTCACATATGAACTAACCTCCAGGCACATACTGGACAGTGAGTCATAGGTCAAAAAAGAATATTAAAAAATGGGAAAATACTAATGTTACTGGGACGCAAACAACTCCCTGTGCCCAAACAATGAATCCACCTGAAAGTTATCTGTAATCCAACAAAAAAAGTAAAAGAAAAGATTCTGTAAAATATATATATATATATACAATTTCTTTTTATCTTTCAGAAATCAGGATTTTCATTTGTCAGTTCAGGGAGCCTGCAGAAATCCATCAACAACCTACAATTGTACACAGTAAGTTCTCAAAAGATCTACTATTAATAACAGAGGTACTATAAAAACAAAATATAAGTACAAAATCCACAATGTTAATTCATCTCCATGGGCTACTAACCTCAAACAAATAATAGACAGTAACCTAAAAGTCCCCCCAAAAAGAATAAGACTCCACATAGTTCTAGCTCATAGCAGATGCTGTATAGTGAATTGAAGTGAAAAAAACACCAGGTACTTCAATAGAAGCAGGTGGTGGTGTGACTCAGTTGCAAGTTTGATATTCAAACTGCACAGGGTAGTTACATAAAGCATTCTCACTGAATTGGGGCCAAAATAAATGTTCCAAGTCCGCCAGGTACTCACCCTTGACAGGTGCAGGTGAGTTACCTGGGGTCCAATTTAATATTGCATCTCCATCAGGTACTTACCTCAGGACAGGTGCTGGTCAGTGACTTGGGGTCCAATTTCATTTTCCAGCACCACAGGCAATACCTTGGAATCTAATGTAATATTCCAACTCCACCCGGTACTTACCTCAAGGCAGGTGCTGGACAGTGACTGGTCCAATTTAATATTCCACCTCCACTGAATACTTACCGGCGGGCAGGTTCTGGTCAGAGACTTGGGATCTATTTCAATTTTCTAACTCCACCAGGTACCTGCCTCAGGACAGGTACTGGTCAGTGACTTGAGATACAATTTACTAATCCAACTCCAATGGGTACTTACCTCAGGGCAGGTGCTGGTCAGTGACTTGAGGCCATTTGTATCAAAAAGTCATTTTGCGATTCTCAAATAGCGATTTTTTGTGAATCGCTATTTGAGAATCGCAAAATGCTATGTATGTAGGATTTGCAATAAATTTGCGATTCCTTAAGGCGAAATCGCACTTTTTTGGTGCTTCTTACATTGCATTTAAGGAATCGCAAAATGTGCGATTTCTTTAATGCAATCGCTAAATAAGGAATCACAAATTTTGCTACATACATACCATTTAGCACAAATGCTTTCGCAAACGACGAAATTCTGCGAATTTCGGCATTTGCGAACACATTTGTGCTTGATACATATGGCCCTTGGTATCCAATTTTCTAATCCAACACCAATGGGTAGTTACCTCATTACAGGTGCAAGCGAGTAACTTGGGGTCCAATGTAATATTTCAACTCCACCAGATACCTACATCAGGGCAGGTGCTGGTCAGTGAATTATGGTCCAATTTAATATTCCAACTCCCCCAGGTCCTCTCCTCTGGGAAGCTGCTAGTCAGTAGCTCCAATATCCAAAATTATATTAAAATCCGCTTAGTACTAACCTCAAAGGGTGGGTGGGAGGTTCCTGGGAAAAAAATTAATTCATCCAGATACTTATTTCTAGACAATTAACATGTTACAAAATACAAAAGTACATTTGAAATCATTTTACATTTTGTTTTCAATCTTTCAGATATCAATCCAATAGAATATTTTGATACCTTGTCAAGCTACTACTCTACAAAGTAAGTAATGCAAAACTACGAATTTTAACAGTGATCAATAGCAAATCCTTGAATAAAAGTCCTGGAAAATTAATAATTGATTTTGAATTAGCAATGATTAACTCTTTATACAAAATTATACCCTTGTACCCAAATTCAACGATGTTTCTTCCACTTTTCACAGGCATATTGGCATAAATTCAAAAATCATCCTTGGTTGAGGACTGTTTGTCAAGCAGGAAACTACAATTTGAATTGGGAAAACTAACTGCGTTATGTTTTGTACCACCAGAAAGTGTAGATGAATTCTACACTTCCAATACTGAATCAGACTATTTTACACAAAATGAAGAAAAAATTGCCCCTCTCCTAAATTACTTTGTGGATACCTGGGGGCAGATTTATGAAGGACTTGCGCCGCCGGTGCGTCATTTTTAACATGGGAAAAAGTGACGCACCGGCGGCGCAAGTCCTTCATAAATCTGCCCCTTGGATTGGCCATCTAAGCAGGTCAGGTTGCAGGAGGAAACCCAGGTATCCTATAGAAAGGTGGAACCACTATTCAACCTGCTTAGAGGGTTGTGCAAAAACTAACAATGCCATTGAGAGATGGCACAATTCCATCAACAAATCAGTAGCCAAACTTCATCCTAATGTTTATTGTTTTCTGCAAATATTGAAGAAGGAACAAAAGTTCCAGGAAGTTAGACTGGCGCAATCACTACCAGGTAGTCTGACGCCACGTATTTTAAAAAAAAGTAAAGAAATGTCTTAGAGACTATTGGAAAAATTTCAAAAATGTTCATTGATGGTGGCTTCCGACTACCTGGACAGTATTGCATATATACTAAGGGCCTCATTCCGATGCCTTTAGGAATGGCTCTGACCCTTGGTCGAAGCCAACCTAATTGCATAGGACCTGCCTGTATGGATTCCTTTCCGACCGAGCAATTCTGATGGGCTCGGTTGGAAAGGAATCCGACTCAGTTTTTCGGAGAGCCCATCTACCATCCAGGAACCCTTCAGTACTCCCCTGGCCGGCTCTTTCTGGCAGAGGGAGAACAATGGCAGTTTCCCACTGCCTTTCTTTGCCAGCCTTTCTGACACAGAAAGGCAGTGGGAACATGTCTTAGGGGGCCCCCAGGAGGGCCCCCATGGGTGTGAGGCCGCCTAATGTAGGCCTAGAGAGGCACCTATGGTGCCCCCCTGTTGATCCCTGCGCCCTGTAGCAGGCATCTTGGGGTGCCTGCCACAGGTTGCAGGTATGAACTGCACCTCTGCACTCAATGATGCGAGCATGCATTCTGTTACGAATGCATGCTCCCATTGTTAAATATAGGATTGCGACCAAACAGGGTTCAGTCCATCCTACTTGCAGGTTTGGATTCAATGACAAGAGGTCGTTCGGTTCCAGTTCCTGACCGATGATGGACAGACTCCGGTCCGTCAAACATTGGAATCGGCCGTAAATTTCTAACATTTTCTAACAGCACTTCCACATTACTTACCAGTTTTAATCAAACACCAATTTAATTGACATTTTGTAATTATTTTTCTCTAGCAAATAAGGAAAGGTGGGTTCCTACTTATGAAGTCTTTTTTTTAAACTCATGGTGACTGCTATATATTACAGGTATCACCATGAGTCTCCAAATCTTACAAGGACATTAATTTCTCCACTCATCATTACTTTATTTTTAAATATTCAAAAAAGGCAACTAAATTAGCCTTTATCCACACCATGAATGTTGCTTCCCATTTTAAAAATCAAGTCAGCAAAAAAAATGGCATAGCCATAATCCATCAAGAGACTGTTTTGAGTGCAAAATTGTGTTTTTTGAAACACAAATCTTCAGGCTATATATTAGCCTTATTCCAACAGACATCCAAATTCTAACTCTAATGAAAACATTCTTCTTTGCAAAAATAATTTTTTTCAACAAATTCTTGAAAGCAGCTACATTAGCCTGTCTCTTAAAAACAACGTCTTCTTTTCAAAACCTTCAACGTCCTTTCCCCAATCCAAAAGATCCTCTAAAACAGGCAACTTCATTAGCCGTAATCCTCTTCTACTGCTCCTTGTGCCTTCTTCAAAATATGCAACTTTATCAAGGGCTGAAAAAAACTGAAGTCCCTCAATGCAACTATCTGCTTCATTTACAGAACCAACATGCATAGATTTTGAAATTATTTTGAAGAAATAGTTTTACCAAAAACACTACCACAAACATAACACATTATTTTTTTTAATTTAATAAATGAATTCATCCACACAGGAAATGTGCAGCAAACCTGCACTGGGATGGAATATGGGCTAACTTAACTTAACACTGTAACTAAACCACAGTAAAACAACTTCACCACCCTAGCAACTGGCTTTGCACGATAGATAGCCACCGTATATCTTTAAAAAAAAATTATTAAAACAGACTTACCCTACCATGAACCCTCTGTCCTGCAACCTTGAACGCAACGCTCTACTGAATGCCGAACGACATGTACAACAGTGTTGGCACCAAAAGCTGACAAAATAGAAAAAGGACTTTCATCCGCATTGTAAGTAAAGGAAAAACATGAGAACGAGTTCATTTTCAATGCTAAAACCCACCATTTATTGTACTCTATTGTAAAACATTGTACCAAACATTAAGTTAAATAATTTACAAATAAAGTGTTGAAAAATATGCTCTAAATATTAAAAATGAACTTGGAGTTATTTTAATTTGTTTGTATATAAAAATCTTAAAGTATTCTTCAGCTCTGTTTTTTTAAAAATTTGGAATTTAAATCTATAGGTGAAATTTATTTTTAGGTCCCAAACGGTAAGTATACTTGAAATAATAATCAATTATTTCAATATTTTAATTAATTTGCCATTGATTTTAAATAAATGTATTTCTTAGATGTGTTTAATATTTAATCCCCAGGTATAAAAATGTACCCTGAGTATTAAAATACTTCCCCACCCATAATCCCTATATCCTGTCCCTAAAGTTGTTTGCTTGAAATACTATTAATTTTATTATAGACATTTATTGTTTCATAATTACTACAAAAAAGAATGTATTAGAACATATTGTAATTCTCAGGTATAAATATTAGTACCCGAGTAGTAATACACTTGCCCACCTGTAACCCCTATATCCCTTACATCCAGTCCCCAAAGGTATTCTTAAAATGTGATTTTTTTTATTAGATATGTTAATTGTTATGCAATTTCTCCAATAAAAATAGTTTTATTAAATGTATTACTAATTAATACTTGGGTATACATTTTTTACAATTCTCTAATGTGCCTCCAATGCTATCTGCACAGAAGAGATCCTCCCCTTACATCTCTTACATCTTGCAAAACCAGGTCTCGCTCATGCTTCCATTAAGGTTCACCTAGCATCCATTTCTCCCTTTATGAGATCAGTGACGTCACCTTCATTATGGTTTAGCAGACTCATTAAAAAATTCCTCAAAGGGATTTTTTGAGCTTCCTGCTAGTGAGGCATCCTCCTCCTCTTTGTCAACTCAACGCAAAACTTTCAAAAATAATGAAGGACCTTTTTCAGCCCATCCATAAAGCAGACATTACATTTCTCTCTTGGAAATTGGCTCTACTCTTGGCTTTAACATCAGCTAGATGAGTCAGTGAGATACAGGCTTTTACCATACAAGAAACCTTCTTGCAAATCAGGAACAAGAGAGTGGTTCTTCAAACAAACCCACAATTTATCCCTAAGATTCCATCAGATTTCCACCTGAAGGAGCCAATAATTCTGAAAATCTTAAAACGGTGCCTGAAGTTCTACCTTGACAAAACAAAACACTTCTTCAAACCCACCTGCCTTTTCATGGTAAACAGAGCATAGGAAGATGGATAGCCAACAACCTTCAATTGTATCGCCAGAAGGCTATAACGCTGTTGCAACCAAGTTTGCATGCTCATTCCAGAAGAACTATGTTGACTTCAATGATATTATTTGCAGTTGAATCTCTCCAGGAAATCTGCAGGGCAGCAACCTACAAAAATAGCCACACTTTTATGCAGCATTAGTACTTAGAGTTTACACCTCACAGTGATGCAGCAGTTGGGCAAGCAGCATTACAACATCTTTTCCAGTGAAAGTGAACCATTGTAATGAGGTATTACCACCATCCTCTACTACATTACACACATTTATATTGTTTATTTATGTATATATATGAATGGCTATATATCTATGTATATACAAATGTATTTTAACATTCATGTTCAAAATGTGCTATTCAACTGCTATTTAATCTGGTTCACTCATGTGAGTTTATGAAAGATCCTATACTGGAGTAGGAAATAATGTTACTTACCTGTAACTGTAGGTCTCCAGTATTGGTATGTTTCATAGATTCACATGCGACCTACCCTCCTCCTCTGAGAGGCTTACCTTCTCTGTCATTTGACATTTATTTAAACTTGTGCTGTAAACCTCTGTGGGACTGAAGCTTCTCAGAGGAATGTTCTAGAGGATGTTGCAACCTGATTGGTTGAAACTCAAGTTTAGTCTCTTTTTAAAAACGACTAGTATATGTTACTAAACTGAGGGGCCTATGGCCTTTCTAGTCTATCTTTATCATTGAACTGCTTTCTAATGGTACCGTGGGACTCCCATCTCGATGATGGGGAATGATTCAAGTATGTGAATCTACAAAAGATACCAATACTAGAGAACTAATAACTTGCAGGCAATTGGCTTAGATACACTATATGACAGAGTTCTTCAATCTGTGGGGCGCGCCCCCCTGGGGGGGCCCGACACCATCCCAGGGGGGGCGCGCACTCCACTCCAATCTTACCTTTGTTTGTAGAACTCTGGTATGGCTGGAGGGGGGTGCGAGGGGAGATCGATGGGGCAGGAGGTGCCCATTCTTTTGTCCTGTTAACTCTCCCAGGAGGGGGTTAATTCGTGGAGCTGATAGCTTCAGCTGCAGTGCAGGCAAGGAGTCTCCTCTGCTAAAAACGAAAGCAAACAAACAGACACGCTTTCTGTTTTAGCAGAGACCCCTTGCCTCCCACTGCCATAGCTGCCAAGGTTACAGATTGCTATGTGTGACATTTTTATAATTTCAAAGTAATAATGAGTGACATTTCAAAAACGATGAGTAACACTTTTTACATATCAGAAATCACACCCATTTAGCATCGAGAGACTTTAAGAAGACCTTAAAACAGCTGTAATGCACCAAAAATGTACGGGTACACACAAAGCCCAGGGGTTACAACCCGGCCACAGACTAATATATTTAAAAAACAGCAGTTTAATAAAAAAATAATTAGCTGATTACAGAAGGGCGCGCAGCTCCGCCCGTAATTTATTATTAACCTGAGGCAGAGAATAAGTTACGTGGGTATTCTAGGACATTAACATACGACACAATGAGGCATCTGGGGACAGGGGGCCAGGGGTAGTTCACAGTCTGGCAGTATTATCTCAAAAAGATTGTGAGCCGTAATAATTCATAAGTAGCTGAGCGGCCTCCCTGTCCGGGGTCCGGTACTTGCAGTACTTGCACCAGTGTGTGTCATGTGCAGGCTGTAAAAGTAGTCTAAAATCACATATAGCATAGAAGTGTTTACTAATACCTTTAAAACATACTGTTAGTGTTTCAGGTGTTTACTTAATAATGATGACTAATTACTTCTTGTGGCAGCTCAGCTGAGCCCGGTGCCGTGAAGTCAGATGCTCATGCCAGTACTGCAGCTCTCCTCCTATAGTGCTGCACAGGTTCGCCGCGGTGACTCAGAAGGCCTGAGGTCATGAGGCCTGAGGTCATGGGACGAGTACCGTCCCGCTGGCGGCGGTAATGTATATTGATAAACTATTGCCTCCTGTGCAGGCAGCGTGCACTCTGACTCTCAGACTCACTGAGAGGGACCTACTGATAAGCACAATACTCCTCGATGCAATGATAGAAACAGCAAAATGCCAGCCTCTGCACATTATGCTTAGTACATATTTTTAGCTTCAGTGTTTTAGGACACGCCCTTAATTACATCAGACAGGCCCCTTTGAGAGACACCCAGTTTTTTCATCCCACTTAAAGCCTTGGAAACAACACCTTGTCACGGTCACCTGAGGTCCTGGCTCTGTGCATCATGCATGACTCATGATTTCCAAGTTTTCAGATTCCCTATGTACAGGGGCATAGTGAACCCTCCCCCCCACCCCTTGCTTTAGGAAATACAGCAGGGGCTAAGTTCTTGATGGGCCTCTTCTGTCTGCAACTCTGCAGACAAAGGCTTAGCTCATAATTAATGTGAAAAGGGGGTGAGTGAATAAGTGAAGGAATGGGTGAATGGCTGGATGGATTAGTGAAAGTATGAATGGATGAGTGAAGGGGTGAATGGAAGGTTGAGAGAAAGGATAAATAGATGAGTGAATGAGTGGAAGGATGGATGAGAGAAAGGGTAAATAAATAGATGTATGGGTGGAATGGTGGATGTATGGGTGGAATGGTGGATGTATGGGTGAAATGGTGGATGTATGGGTGAAATGGTGGATGGATGGGTAAAAGGGTGGATGGATGAGTGAAAGGATGGATAGATGAGTGAAAGGGTGGATGGATAATGAGAGAAAGGATGGATGGATGCACAAGTGGAAGGATGGATGAGGATAAATACATGTATGTATGGGTGGAAGGGTAGATGGATGGGTAAAAGGGTGGATGGTTCAGTGAAATGGTGGATGGATCAATGAAAGGATGGATGATGGACGAGTCAATGGGTGGATGGATGAGAGAAAGGATGGATGGATTGATGTATTGATAAGTAAAAGGGTGAATGAATGAATAGATAGATGGATGAGTGAAAGGGTGAATGTAAGGATGGATGAGTGTGTGAGAGGAGGGTAGATGGACAAAAGGATGGAAGAGTGAAAGGGTGGATGAATGGTCAATGGGTGGATTCATGAGTGAATGAGTAAATGGATGAGTGGGTGGATGGGTGAAGGGTGGATAGAAGGATGGGTGGCTAAGTGAAAGGGGAATGGAGAGAAAAAGGGAGGATGGATAGATGGATGAGTGAAAACATGGATGAATGATTGGCAGAATGGATGGGCAAATGTGTGCATGGATGAGTGAAAAGAAGAACATAAAGATGGATAAGTCAAAGAATTCATGGATGAGTGAAAGGGGGTGGAGAGCAGGAAGAAAGGATGGATGGATGGATGGATGAGTGAAAGGTTGAATGGGTGGACGGATGAGTGACTGGGTGGATGGATGAGTAAGTGAAAGGATGGCTGGATGGGTGAAAGGGTAAATGGTTGGATGGATGAGTGAATGGATGGGTGGAAGAGTGGATGGATGAGTTAAAGGATAGCTTGGGTGAAAGGGTAAATGGTTGGATGGATGAGTGAATGGGTGGATGGACAAGTGGATGGATTAGTGAAAGGATGGATTGGGTGAAAGGATGGATGGATGATGGATGGATGAGTAAAAGGGTGGATAGAGGGATGGATGAGTGAAATGATTAATGGATGGAAGGATAGATGATGGATCCACCCACAGATTGATAGTCTAAATGTGGCTAAACACCGGCACACCCGTCACATTCATGTTGGTGGTGTTATTATTAATCTTTGTCCTGTGTAAAACAAAGCATCCTAGTAAAAAGAATTTGCGCACATTTTATCTTGGAAAATTATGTTTTGAGCTGTGTAATACGCCTCTGCCATTTTACCACACCCGCTCACAAACCTGCAGTTTACTAAACACTCTTATTGTGTTGAACATTATTTGCCGGATATGGCCCGTAATATGCGCGTGGCAGTCGATCATGTAGTGTACCAGATTCCAGAAATTTCTGTCAGGTGGTGGGGGGGCCCAACATCTAAAAAAATTCAGCAGGGGGGGCTCAACCTAAAAAAGTTTGAAGACCTCTGCTATATGAGGATCTGAACCTATGCCTGACAGTAACAAGAAAAGAATTAAAAGCCTGCTAATTAGACAGCCTTGGAAGACGTAGGTGGGAGCGCAATTGTAACAAGAACACAGTTAAGCAATATTCTCTAGCGCCAAGTACAAACAATACAGTATCTTCTAATTTGACATTTGTCTCTATTGTGATAACAACCATCATGCTAAGGTTATTCGTAATTTTAGGCACTTTGATAGATTTACTGTCTAAATAAAATATTTTTTACATTGAATTGACATTTGTCTCGAACCTCCAACATAGATATGTATTATCAAGGTTTCGTTTAAAATATATCCTGCTTATGTTAGGCTACCCGTTAAAACATATTCCATGCAGCATGCTCTTCTTTCCTGCTCACGCAACACACAATCCCCTCAGAGTGAGCTTCATTCCATATTTTTCTATAAGTTATATATCATGGAAAGAAAAGGTTATATTCTTCCACTTATGCGTCTACTAAACTTTACACAATGTCGTCCGGCTTAGTACTATCTCCAGTTACTAGCCGACCCTCTTGTCTGTTATTGTTTGGCTTCATTTCTATGGTCTGTCATAAAAAAGAGGAGATTGACTTCCTAGGCTGTGTGTCTCAAATATAACAAAGGGCAAGTTACCATAATAGCTTATATCTAAAAGAACTCTTAGTTTTTTTAATCCTATTTACTATTTTAACTGAATTTCCTAGTGAATATTGGTATGTCTTTCTTAACCTATAATGATTTAAATACTGAATGTACTTGTATGATTTGCATATTTGTCGAAGGGAATTTCCTAAATATTTCCTTAATGTAGAGTTAGGCAATAACTATTCATGTTAAACATGCATTTCACTGATTATGATCAAATATGAATTGTATATTAACTGTTTTTATACTGAATATTTTTTAAGATACTAACTAAATAGACTGTTATTTTATATGCTTGTACTTTTATGCATATGAAATGATGCGAAATAAAGTAGCTTGACATATTCACTGACTGATCTAAACGCTGAGTCGCGATTTTTCCCATGTTTCTCTCTCTTTCGATGCAACCAGCAATTGTTCTTATTGAATCTGTATTGTATTGTGTGGCTATTTGTACTAAGTAACAACTATTAAACTGGATTATGATATGCGATTTCATGGTCTGACCATTCAAATTGAGGCTTTAGATAAATGTTTTCCATAAGTAATCATTATTGTATGTGTGTCATTTCTTGGAGTTAAACTTTCTAGTCTCAAGGATTATGAATTTGGTGGCATCTGCGAATTGCTGATGAAATAGGCATGTATTTGGCATTTCTTTATTCCAGGCACTCATAAGGAAATTGCCTCACGTTCTCTAAATATCCAAGTCCTTGTTAGTTCAACAAAAAGATCCTTTGAAGGACCAAGGTTTGATAATTAGGATTGTGAATACTTTGTAAAGTAAGAAAGGTGATATGTTTATGGGACTTTTTGGTGATGATGATTTGAAATGTTGTAAAGAGATGAAATTTGCTAATCTTTCCGCGGCATCAGTGTGGATCTGTGAAAGATGCCTTACTGGACAAAAAAAGGTTTCTTGCCTGTAACTACAGTTCTCAAGAATTGGTGTCTTTCATCAATGAACATGCATGTAATATGTTGTTTCTGTGCTAGCATAATCTATGTTCGTCTCCATAGGAGGAAGTATAAGCTCATCCACTCGATGGATGCTTCTAAAAATGACCAAATGGTGTAGTTTAATGAGTTAAAGTTGCTGTGTATTAAATGCCCTGAGGATTCTCGGCCAGACAATGTTATTTTTAATAGGTGAATCCATCAAATCTATCAATTTTGGAGAACTGTATGTACAGGTGTGTAACTTGTTCTTCCTTTTTATGCTAACACCCTCTCTCACCAGTAGAATCCTGCCTAACTGTATGCACAGAGAGGTGTCCAGTGACAAAAGCTTCTGGTAAGGTCTAGGTTGTTTTTCCCTTTGTTCTTCCTTGCAGAAAAATTAACTCTTTCTGAAGTTCTGTAAGTCTCGGCTGATTGGCGAACATCTCGGTTATCCATCAACAGCTCCTCCACTAAGGCAGAGGAGCATCGCCCCCTTAGGAAAAATAAAACAATAATAGCACCGTGTTATTATAATTTTGTTTTTCTGTACTGGCTTAGTTTAGGTGCGGGGCAGAGCTGGGCTGCCCACAGAGCAGGGGAAGGAGTGATGGTCATTTTCTAAGTGTGCGTAACAGTTTGGACGGCCGTCTTGGGCCAGCCAAACAGTGATGCGCACTTAGCATTTCTCCACCCACCTGTACTGCACAGCCGGGTGTAGAACATGCACAGCCTCCCACTCCCTGTCTGAGCTCCAAACCAGGCTGCTCAGAGCAATCACTACACTGCTGTCATGCTGTTAACAGAAGTGTTGTGATTGGCTGTGGGGAGTCTGGGAGGCTGTATTCTTCCTCTTTCCTGCATTGACCGGAGAGGACGGAGGAGAGGCAGCGGCCGACAGGTAAGAGAATTTTTCTTTTTTTTTACCCATCCCTCCTTGCCCCAGCTGGTTCTGCTTTTATCATCACCACAATCCCCTTGAAAATGGAATCGCAATAATTTTCGGGCTCTCCAAACAATGGGTGTTATCCTCAGTGCCAAACTGGCTATTTTATCATTCTCGTATTTCCCGCATAGGCTGCAAGCTAGGGGCTACCTTTAGAACTTGATAGACTGCCATAATTCACCCTCGCAAGAGTGTAGTATATATATTTGATCACTTATGTTTTAATGTAACCGGTTGGCCTTATTTTTTTCTAATACAAATATTTGGTTGGAGTATCCCATACAAATCCACTAGAAAAAATTGTGTTTGTTCACTACACTCTCTCACATGGTTCAGTGTGGGACCTGATTTGCACATTATTGGCAGCATTGTTTTTGGTTCCCTGTCCAGCCATGCACATCAACCAATATGATGGTACACCTTTCATTAGCATCAGAAGAATAAAAGGATGAATCTCCATTACTTGTATTTGAATTTGTCGTGTACGGGTAATGGAGCAATCTCTGCAGTGGGTTTTCAACTCACTGAGCAATTTATTCAGCTAATAAAAGTGCATCAAACCTCACTACAAACTGATAATATAACCAAAATATTAATGAAGTTGGAACACCTAAACCAATCAGAGTGAAATGGATACAAATAGCTTAATGAATTGAACGTTTGGTGCAGTAATGGGCCGTTCACAAGTTTGAATCTGAAGTTCGGCTCACCTTTCCATCCTCTAGAAGGTTGAGAAGTTGAGTACGATGGATGGGTAATAGTAACATTGCCGTGTAGTTCCCACTAATCCGTAGGATCTGTGAGTTTGTTGGACAACATAAACTTTGAGTGAGGTGCCTAGATTGATTCTGATCACCCCGCAGGATATGTTGGCCTAGAGACCAGCTAGCTCACAGTGCCACCATAAGTCCCCCATACCCTACCAGGGAGCGAATGTTTTTTGGCAACCACTGATCAAAACAACCCTCAGAGAAGTATACAGAGAATACCCAGTAGTAGGTTTTCATTATATTACTTGAACCAACGTTATTCTTTTATAAAATACATGTGTTGCGATAAGCAGTAGACAGAAGCAGATGAAAGTGATTACAAGCTCCAAAAGAGTAAATAGTAGTTACAGTTCTACCATGGTGCTAAAACAGTGTATAAATACAGGCATATAAAACAAGGTAGTAATCAGGCATACTCCTAAAATGCGAATCCTACTCTGTGTATACCTAGAGTGTGTGTAGGTGTGAAGCCAAGAATCCCCCAAGGGACGATCCAAACCCATTACTTGGCGGGACAGAATGAAGGACCTCATCTTGGTCACAAACTAGACACCCCTCACGGAAATATCAGGCCCCTGCATGGTGAAGTCTCAGCATGCAGGGACCCTCAGTGTCAGCTAAAGTGCCTCCTCTGCTAATCCTATGAGATGCTAAATATTTAGAATAAAAAGCATCCTTGCGATGTACTACAGATTAGCAATGCTATGGATATGTAGATAGCTCTCTCGCCCGTGGATGAAAATAGAACGACATCTGTACACTTGTGCGTAAAGGCCTTATACCTGGTGTTTGAGGCATTGTGATAATGTTATGCAAAGTCATATGTGTAAACACGTGTAGTTTCAGAGAAACAAATCCAATATTGGCACACATGAATATGTGCAAAAAGTCACAGCAGAAACGTTATTGTGAAAAAGCAGACAATGTAAGAATTGAGTAGCTTCGCTACATAGGCCTAAACCAGGCTCATAACACCTTCTCCTTCTACTAAAGGTTGATATATAAAAGCCATCTAAATGGCCAGCAGGCCACAATGAAAACTAAAAAGGTCTAAATCCACTTCTTGGTTCATAAAAGCCTTTAAAAGTCATTATACAGTTTGACCGTCCAAGCACTGGTGCCTACAAAAGCAGAAAAATATTGTTTTTTGTAGTCATTTTGTTTAAAAATAGGCCAAATCATTCCCACCACATTAAAAAGCCATTTGTTTATGGTTCCGAGTGATAGTCACAACATTGCTGTCACAGGCAACCGCAGACGATGTTCCCAGAGACTCACCTCGAAGGAGGTTTATGGAGCAAAGGTGATTCCATCCAGTTCTGACAGTAGCCACTGAGGGAAGGACTGCATTATGTAAGCATATTGCAGAGCCAGTATCCCGTTCACTAAGAGCCAAAGCATCCCAGGGTGGCTCGAAGAATGCAATTATCAGCAATGGAATACGCTGGGCATAACTATACCCATGGGCCTTTAAGGTTCAATCAGTGCTTCAATGTTCAGTGGTGCAACCAATTATGATCTGAGAAATAAATCCATTATATGCATTCATGGCTGTAAAGCGTTAATCAGTCCAGAGCCAATACATTTAAAAAAGTGTGCTATTCTCTTTGACATATTAAAGATACTGTGGACCAGCTCCCCAGAATTCAGTGAGAAGTTAGTATGAAGTAGAGTCTGTATCTCAGATGTAGATCTTGCAACCTGGAGATCAAACGTCTCTCTGGCTGATTTTAAGGCCACATCTTTTTGAGAAAGAATTGCTTTCAGTTTGCTCAGAGAATCAAAGCATATGTTGGAAACATTTATCAAAGGCGATAGCGTTGCCTCCCTAACTGTGTGGGCAGATGGAAATAGTACTTGTGTGCAACAAGTGACTATGGAATTAACTGTTACCAGATAAGCAATGCCTGGTTCCATTCCACAACAACCTTGATCATTCAGCATCCAATAACTCCCATTTGAGAGCAGCTTGAAATCCGGATGAATCACAGCGGCTGAAGAACCCTTCAGATAACAAGATAAGTTTGAACTGAAGCATTGCATGACCCCATGAAGTGAAATGTTCTTGCACAACGCTAAGGATGCCTGGCCTCCACCTTGGGGGTGCCCAGGAGTGGACACCTCACAGGGAAAGCCAGGATGGGTTCCACAGTGGTATTCGTACAAGCGCCTTGAGAAACTTGCGCGTGAGTAGTGCGCTATACAAGTATCAATTTACATTTACATTTACTAAGGACCCTCACAAAGCATCCTCACATTCGGAACCACCAAGGAAAACCTCTGTGTCACCATTTGTGCATCTAAACTTGAATGGTAATTCCCAGTATTCATGCACATAACCTTCCTCTAGCACTTCATATCTCTCTACTTGGTGGTATTGTAGACAATATTTTAATTGGAAAGTCGTGACCGGTACAGTGATATAACCATGGATTATCCAGTCTGTGGATGGTGTCTCAACCATGGTGAAAGGTGATTGGTTTAACTTTTCAATTTGCAAAATGGCATACATTGCATCTCTTCGGCCAATCAATATCTGTCTTTCAATCAGCTCGTATGCAGAAACAGACTTGTGCTGTTGATTTAACGTCATGGCACGTGGCCAGAACATAATGTTTGCAATGTCCAGCTTAATAATACAATGGACCGTAGTTGTGATTGTCCATGGAGTAAAATAGCCATTTCCTGTTGTATTATGTCAATTGCAAAAGATACTATGTTGCCTAGTGAATATATTCTGATGTTAATGTGGTCTTTACGTTGACAGCCAAAGCCTTTCTAAATTAACCCTATCAATCTTTCGCTGTCTATCAGCAGCTTCCTGTTGAGAAACCTTCCACAGCCAGTTGATGTATCTGTCTAATCTTGCACTAGAACAAGTGACTTCAGCAACAGCAGCCGTGCGAACTGTTGCCATAGCGGCTTCATCAGCCATGGAATTCCCTGCAACATGAATGCCAACACGTTGGCGACTCAATGTGTGGATAACAGCCCGTGGCAAGCATTAATTTAGCTTTGCCACCTGTTCCCAAAGCATATTGTGCTCGATTGTGCAACTCTTGAAATCTTAAAACCCATTCTGGCCCCAATAGTGAAGGTATTCATTATAGGACTGGAAACAGAATACAAATCACACACTATAAGTGTGGGGAACCCATGATGCGTATTTTGTAGTGCCAGTATCAAGGCTTTGAGTTCTGCCAGCTGAGCTGTATAGTCCCCTAGGGACTGCATGGGTGTTTTTTCCGGACAAACTTTCCATCATGCATGTGCACCTTTATGATAGCGCATGCCATGGAATATTGGTGTCTTGTCCCTATGGCAGGCTGAGCAGACCCATCACTGTAGATTATGTAATCATATCAATCTAGAGGCATCATTTCATTCGGCAGAGGATATTCTTGTTTGTACTGCAAGAATGCTTGTGTTTGTAATGCAGAGCCAAATCTGTAGTCTACACATGTTGCAGTGAGGGAGTTAGTCCATTGTATCCATCCTGGATGCAATGCTTTGTCATTTGGAAAACTTGCTTTTGTAACAGCCTCTACTGTTGGTTCCGGGCTATCGACAATTATGTGTTTTCCCTGAGCTAGTGCTCTCTCTCTCTCTCACTACAGCAGTCTGTACTGCTGTAAGAATTTTCTCAGTGGGTGCAAAACGCATTTCAGCGTGTGTGTACAAATGTGATTTGTATGCAACAGATACCGTATCACCTTCATTGAAATGGATATAGGTGTACCCGGTTGGTCCAACGACTACACGGATAACCAGATTGGTTGTATTTACACATGTGTAAATTTTTGAAAGCTATCATATCAGCTTGTACAGAATGTAAAATGCTTGTATGTTCCTGTGTCTAATGTGTGATAGAAAAATCAGGTCTAGTTAAATTGTAGAATGGTTTCACCTGTTCTGCATAATCAAAAATGTATGTTCTGCCTAAGTTAAAAAATTCCAAAATGGATTGTAGTCTTTTCAGAGTTGTTGGAGGTTGGAGCAATGCACATTTTTCTAAACAAAGTGGGCAGCAGGATTTTGCATTCACTTGACAACTCATATCTCAAAAACAGGACATTGAGATGGGCATTTTAAATTTTTTGAAATTACATTTGTAGCCAAGGAGAGAAAATCCTAGAATTATACGGTCTATTCTGTCCTAGTGTTTCATTAATTCATCATCCATCAGATAACTATCATCTATTTAGGACAGTGCCTCCTCATCAAAATTTTGAAGACTATTCTTGTAGCCTTGAGGTAAAAGGCAAAATTGCCCCTGTGAACCTAGCGCTGAAAATGCAGTCAAATATCTGCTTTCATGCACTATATTCTGATAGAAGAATCCATTTGAGATATCTAGTGTGGTTTTGTATTTCTTTCGCACAATGTTATTCATTATTGCGGCACTGTGTGCATTTTTTACTGCAAATACATGAGTAGATGTGTTAAATATACTGTCTAAAAGTAGACGGTATGAATTATCTGGTTTCATTACAGGAAAGAAGGAATTATTCATTGATGAGGTGCAGTTTTCTATTGCACCCTCGTATTAAAGTTGTTCTAGAATTTCCCTAACATTTTGTTTAGCTTCATGTTTTATTTGGTATTTTCTCTGGGGTTGCAGAATTTACTTTAATGGGATCTTGTGATGAGGTGACTCATCATCCTACCCAACATGATTGCAGTATAGTGCCGGAGCAAGTGCTAACCCACTCCTTGGAGTAAGAATGTTTAATTGATTCCGGAACGAGGCCGGAGAAAGCTGGTAAAGTTACCATTTCCCCGTTTGGGCAATCCATTATGAACTCAGGAGGCTAGTCTTTTTCAGCCAAATGAATGCTGTAACAATATTTCAGGTTCTCCCAAAAGAGAGCCTTGATGTTCCTGGGTATGTCCTCCTCCAGTTGGAGTGTTATTTCTTAAACATGATGAGGAACACTTACCCTCGTATCAGGTGTTTCCACCGTGATATGCTCACTCAGCGCTCCTGCCGCCAGATAATCCATCAGGTTCCAGCCATCTCTCGTGACATCTGCCCAGCATCGTCACTGCCCATTCCCCGTTCAGAAGCAGAGTCCTAAGCAGCCTGGGCCTGTCTTATTTTAAACCCAGCTACTTCCTTCTTTTTTAATTCTGGTTTAGTATTCTTTGGTTTGTCTGCTTTTTTAATGATGTAGTCCGATGAGCGTTGTGATTCCTTCTTTGGTTTCACTCACTCTTCTGATCTGTACTCTGACTGTCCACCTCTCTCCGAACGTGTATCCGATGACTCCTGAAAAAACTAGAGGAATTTGCTTCAGTATCCTGATACATGTCAGGCTTACTAATGTTATCACGGTTCCTAAAATTGTATTTCTTTTCACTGGTCTCCTGTTGTGGAGACACACCCGTGATTGTGTTTCGTTTTTTTTTCTTTTTTGTTTATTGTCTCATTTCTTCTTGGAAGAAGTGTGTGCTTGATTAGAGTTATCCTTTTCAGAATTACTCTTAAATTGTGGTTTCCCAGGTCTGGCTCCCAAATTATCTCTATCTATCATAGCATAGGTTTCTTCGATAATCTTAGGAAATTCCTGGTCCTGCTGTGAAGAAGTGAACTCCCTCATGCCTTTGTGTATAACTAATGCTGCTGCCTCCCCCTTTATTTTACTTAACATAATAGCTCATACTGCAGCAAAATTGTCCATCAGTTTAATTCCCAAGTCCAGGGCAGGTGCTGCCCAGTACTCATTCTGTTCCTGTTTCAGTGTCTTAGACAAGACAGCCAGTAAAGGGGTACCATGTGTTCTGGTGTAAACGGCAGCGAAGACTGTACCCCAAGTGGCACAATCTTACTTACCTATTGGCAGGAAAATGGTCAATATTCGGTGTTTCTCCTGCAGGCCTGTATGGTGAAAAACTGCTTCAAGCTGCCTTGTTTATTGTGCTATCTAGAATGGAATTTGCTCCCGACTGGTGGGAATCTTATTGATAACGGCATTCAGCGTTTGTGAGCTGATACCCGTGGTAACTAATTGTGGTTGTTCAGCGTGAGAAGTCCGCACATGGTTAACTGTGAGTGTTTGCATTATGAACTCTGTAAGATTTCTGTAAATTTTTACTAGATCTTTGTATCAAGTACACAATTCTGCTGCAGTTAGTTAGCAGTGTTAGGAATGCTCTGTGTATACAGCTAAGACCAGCCATGTCACTTCTTCTTTACTGAGTGGACCGAGTCTCACGTTTTCTGTAGTATGGGGTACGGCACCTTTAAACCAATTTATATGTTCTTGGTAAGACAATTGAACTTCTATGTCCACATATGGAATGTATTCCTCTGGTGTTTCATCTTCAATGTAAGTGTGGAACAATTGTTTATTGGCATTTGCAGCTGGGAATTTAACCCAGCAATAGAATACCTCTGTTCTGAATCCTTTTTGTGCCTCAACCATGAAGGTAAAGTCTCCACCCATTGCCGGAAGACCATATTGTGATAATGTTATACTAACTGCATGTATTGTGTTCTCCGTTATGGATATTGCCTTTTAAAGAAGAAAGAAATTAATAGATGAATTTATGGAAATAGGGTAATCACAATGTGGGAATTTTTATCCTACAAGCTTGAATAACCTACAGCCAATACATAGGATATACCTACTCAGCTGAGACGGTTTTCCTTACCACCACGGACATCTTCGGTTTGGAGGTGAGTTGGGGTCTCTGAGAAAGCTCAGGTACGCCGTTAAATAAGAACCCAGCCAACGTTGGGCACCATGTTGTGTAGTTTCCACTAATCCGTAGGATCTGCATGTTTGTTGGATAACATAACCTTTGGGTGAGGTGCCTAGACTGATTCCAAGCACCCCCACAGGATATGTTGGCTTAGAGACCAGCTAGTTCACAGTGCCACCATAAGCCACCCTAACCCAACCAGGGAGCGAATGGTTTCTGGCAGCCTCTGAACATGACAACGCTGACCCTCAGGGAACGTGGTAACAGATCAGAACCCTCTCTCTCAGTTACTCATGTCCTTTGTTCTCAGAGAAATAAGCAGAGAATACACATATGTTTTCAATATATTTATTGAACAAATGTTACTCTTATATATAATACATGTGCTGCAATAATCAGTAGACAGAAGCAGATGAAAGTGATTACAAGCACCAAAAGAGTAACTAGATACAGTTCTACCATGGTGCTAAAGCAGTGTATATATTCAGGCACATACAGCAAGGTAGTAATCAGGCGTACTCATATGATGCGAAATCTACTTTGTGTGAAACTAGAGTGTGTTTAGGTGTTAAGCCAAGAACCCCCCAAGGGACGATCCAACCACATTACCTGGAGGGAGAGAAAGTAGGACCCCATTTGGTCATGAACTGGACACCCCTCTTAGAGATGTCAGACCACTGTTTGGTGAAGTCTCAGCATGCAGAGACCCTCAGTGTCAGCTGAAGTGACTCTTCTGCTAAGAGATGCTGATTATAATAACAAGCATTGGCATAGCCTATAGGTCTCGCTTTTGGGACCTTATAAGTATTTAGTTATGCAGCACAATATCCTTGGTACAACAACATCAACTGTTGCATGGCTAAGCACTTATAAGGTGCCAAAGGCGAGACCTATTGGCTATGCTTGTTTTTTCTTTCAGCAGTTTTGTTTAGCTGCTCGTTTCCGGCAAGCTATTACCGAGATTCATAAACACCCGGCTCAAGGTTTATACAGTATGGGAAGATAAAAAACAGTACACTTGCCGCCTCGTTCTTCATGCAAAAAGAGTCCAGGTGCACGAGCCTCTAGTTTCTTTTAAGCATGGGAATTTAGTTAGCCCTTGCATGGAAAAATGCTTTCGAGCCTTTGTGCCACACTGTGTGAAAATTGGAGTTTAATTTGAATTCTTTGCGTACGTAGCACCAGGCCCGTTCGCCGATTATGAGAAGAAAAATACTTACCTTCTGATCGTAGTAAGTTTTCCACATGAGTGTAACATTTGACAAAGACTAGACACGAGGACAGACGCAGCGACAACACAGTATGCAACAGAAAAGACAGAGGCCTGTACAAAGACATAGAAGATTCCTGCTGCACCCCACTGCCCCCCCCCCCCCCCCCCAAAGAATAATGAAAAATGGGGAAAACAAATGCTGCGACAGGAAACACCCAGAGCCTGTGCTTGAAAATGTACAGACACTAGGACAATAAACACATTGAGAAGGGGATAAGCAGAGGTGGGCGAGCCACTGAAGGCTCGAGCCAGAAGACAGGCTTTGGCTCAGGCCAAGGTCATCTTGGACCCTCGAGCCAAAAACTAGCTGAGCTTCCATGTGGCATCTGCCTGCCACTCACGCTCTAACCTCGCGCACCAAGCATAAATAAATAAACAAAACACTAACCTATGATGTAAATAGGAGAAAGAAAGTGACCCATCTAGTAGCTGAAGTGTAAAATGCGAATCCAGTAAACCTGGGATCAAACTGGTTTCCATGCTTAACCAAACTGTGTGATCTTAGGCAAATAGTGTATTTCACTGTGCTCCCTTTATCTTCATTATTACATAGGAGTGCATCTTGAAATGAGCATGTTCGAGATGTATGCTATACACAAAACTCTCATGTTTGATTAATTAGACCATAATGTTGCTTCATGTGTAATAAGAATGTATGTCACGTTTTGGGGCACACAACAACAGACTTTTCTCTTACATGGTAACTCTCCAGTCTGCTAGTAAGTTGAATAGGACATCGGATGTTCAAATAGTGAGACATGGAGACACAAACACTGTCACCAGGAGACAGGAGACACTACGAACAAGTTCTGGGACAGGAAACACTGGCATGTGTAGAATAACCTAAAACAGTGACCAAGCAAGCATTGGTTTGGTGGAAAGTTGCCCTCATGCTACCCAATAAGACAGTAGAAAAACAATGTGCAAACTGACACGGATACAAGCGACAGCACTAAGAAGCAGTGGAAGCGTAAAAGCTGAGCTTCGTTATATAAAAAAAGTGTAAATAAGATATTGCACACTATTTAAATGCAATTTAAATACAATAAAAAGGCATGGCGTTCTTATGGTCAAAGACTAAAAAAAGGTCTAGGAATTAAATGGGGCAAGATGGACATGGGTATGGTTGGAAAAGAGACTATTTATGGCTTTTATGTTACTTTTGTGTAATACTTTACACAGATTAGTGTCAAACTCATTCAGGGTGTGAATGTCATACCAACCAGTTGGCTAATTTAAAATGTGCCAGAGAATTAACAGCAATCTGCCTTCATGGCACTTTTAGGCCTAATGGCATTGCTCAAGATACTACACAGCTAAAGAGTATTGTGTGCTTGCCTACTCCACATGTTAATGTTTGAAAGTTAATATTCATGTTCTAAAATGTACATGTTTTTTATTTTTTATTATTAAACAAAAGTTCATATTCCTTAACAGGAGATCATAAAGGGGCTGTCCAAACTGTTTCTGTAATCATAGTGACTTCTCCCAATCAGGATTGGGAAAAGACCCAAGTGACTTATTGGGAGGGCAAGGTCTGTGGACAGCTCTCTATCATGTGGTCTTCTTCTAAGCTTCATCCTTATCCCTCACATTACAATAATGGAATGTCCAAGAGGTGGCCAGGTACCAGGGAAAGAAGCAATATTGCCTCCAAATGTAAGGGTTAAAGTTACTGCTCTGCAGCCACGTTTGCTAATGCTGATGGGACGTTGAGCCTCCGCTTTTCCTACCCGACCTTCCCTTTTGGTTTTCACCAGTGCTCTCTGCTCAAGCCAATCAAGGGCTTACGCTTGAACCCCTCTGCCGTACTGGCTGACACTAGTCAGCATGTACCGGATTGCCTTTGACCTTCATGACCCACAATACAATGCATTTGTTCGCTCTACAGCTTAAAATCTGAACCTTGTACCAAAAGGGTTCATTCACTCTTTTGTCTGTGCATTTTTGTTTCAATATTATTTAGGGGAAATGAAAGTTGAGGCAGAGCCAGTGGATGTGGGTGGGTTTAATGTATGGAAACAATCTTCTCGTTTGGCATTTTGGCACACGGGTGATTGCGAACCTTGTCTAGTCAGTTTTCTTTCAGGGCCACCATCTCCCTACAGACTTCTGGGAACCTGGATTCCAAAAGCCAGAACAGTGTTCCCCCTCTGTTGCTCCTTAACATCTACTTCACCTCACAACTTCCCTCTGTTGTATGTGAGAGTGGACACATTCAGAAACATTAATAAATACACTTATCAGCAGTTGTGAAGAGACGTTTTACCTTTCAAGACGGGCTCTCGGCAGTTTTGAAGCCTTTAAATATCTCCTGAATGCCGCCATCTTGTCAAATTGATATGCCTGTGAATTCAAGTAGTAGAATACAATACAAGGACAAGAGTACTCAACCGCATGAGGAGCTAGCCTTTCCGGTTCCAAAATCACAACTTGGAGCACTTATAAGTACAACAACCTGAGGGCGATTCGAAGTGAAGTTCTGTATTACAATTACACATCCCAGTGGCGGACCCACACTTCTCCTAGAAACAGACACCCTGAGCCTGCTAGCAAAAGAGGCTGAAATAGGATATTTAAAGCACTAGAAAACTGTGATAGTCACACAGGTAATGGAATTTCCTCACAACACTAAATAGAAGCGTCTACTTTCTAGCACAATATGTAATTCCAGTCAGTAACACAAAAGGCAGACAACTGAGATCACATACAGTGTCTGCAATCACCGGCCTGAGATTACAGGGGGCCAG